>NC_136982.1:42521762-42526762 GCF_032717465.1 Coenobita brevimanus | reverse complement strand
ATCCCATAAACAGTAACTTTAAATATCGGTAATAACTTCATAAATGATAACTGTTTAATGACCAATCAATAATCTCTAAGTAACAGCTACATAAATAATTACTTTAAAATAATAGTCCTTCACCACTTCCCTTTAAATAACGGCTCCATAATCCCCTAAAAACAGTGGCACCATTAAGTTCTTTAAATAATGGCACTTCTAAAGTCCCTAAACCCAATTAAGTCCCTTTAATGGCCAGTTACAGGGTCTTAATTACCTCTATCACTGAAAGAACAGAGTGAAATTGTTGAAAAATCGCCTAGTAATAATCCAATCCAATAAAAATAAATAAATAAAAAGTCTGATAAGAAGGAGGCACATTAAAAAAAATCCTTTAAATAACACCATCATAAACACTGTTCCTTTAAATAATGACGCTAGTCCCTTTAAAGATACTATAACAATCCCTTTAAACACTTGTATCTGAAATGCTGTCCCCTACACCCTGTCCCTTAGAGTAGTAGCTCCTAAATTCCCTTTAATATTATTGGCATCATAAACAGTCTCTTTAAATGGTGGCAACATAACATCTGTCCCTTTAAATACAGGCTCCATAAATACTGCCCTTTATTTATAGGCACCATAAATAGTGACCTTTATATATAGGCCCCATAAACACTACTTTTAAATGTATGACCCAAACACGCCCTTTTAAATACACTCCACACAATGTCCCTTTAAATACAGGTCTCATAAACATTGCCCTTTTAATATAGACCCCATAAATACTCTCCCTTTATGGGCCCCATAAAGTTTGTCCCTTTAAATACAAAACCCATAAATGCCCCTTTAAAGGCCCCCCATAAATTCCGTCCCTTTAAATGCAGGCCCCATAAATGTCCCTTTAAATCAATAAACATATACTGTCCCTTTCAGTGAGTAAACAATGTCCCCTGAGGTGAATAAATACCGTCACTTAAACACACACTGCCCCTTTAAATATGCACCCTGATAAACATTGTCTCTTTAAACAGGGGGGGGCCATAACCATAAGTAATTTATTTTGGTAATGGCGGCATATACTCGAAATATTAAAACAGGGTACAGGGTCCTTACATGGAAACCTTTTTTACGGCTCCATATTAAAAAATTACATACATACATACATACCCATACAAAAATACATACATATATACATACATAAATGGTCCTTCAAACAGCTGCCATTCAAAACAGGTCTTTAAATTTAATAACAGAATCAGTAGTTGCTCTTTCACTGTAACAGTAATAACACTCAGGCGCCTATGACTCACTCTCAGATGAACAAAATCGTCTGGCTCTTTAAATCATATCGTCAGCTCTTTAAATCATCACATAGTCAGCCCTTTAAATCATTACATCGTCAGCTCTTTAAATCATCACATCGTCAGCTCTTTAAATCATCACATCGTCAGCTCTTTAATCATATCGTCAGCTCTTTCAATCATCTCATCGTCAGCTCATTAAATCATCACATTGTCAGCTGTTTAAATCACATCGTCAGCTCTTTAAATCACATCTTCAGCTCTTTAAATCATCACACCGTCACCTCTTTAATAATCACATCATCAGCTCTTTAAATCATATTGTCAGCCCTTTAAATAATCACATCGTCAGCTCTTTAAATCATCATACTGTCAGCTCTTTAAATCGCCAGCTCTTTAAATACCCAGCTCATGGGGACAGTCCCTTTAATAATAACTCAAACACGGTCCCTTTAAATAACACGCGGAGATTACACCCTGTTAATATATTCTAATCCCGGGAGTCTTAACCTTGACCCCTTCCTAACCCCACATCCTCCACCCTCACACTCCACCCTCCCCCTACTGAATCCACCTTCTCACTCCACCCTCCACTTATTAACTCCATCCTCCATCTACTGACTTCCTTCTCTGCCTACTGATTCCACTCTACTGTACCTACTGAATCCACCTTCCACCTACTCACTCCACTCTCCACTTACTGAATCCATTCATCTACTGACTCCATCTTCTCACTCCACCTAATAAATCCTCCACATTCTCACTCCACCTACTAAATCCTCCACCAACTAAATCCACCCTCTTTCTACTTATTTCACCCTCTCACTCCACCTACTCCCACCCTCCACCCAATGTCCCCTTGCTTTCCGCCACTGTACTTCCGTGATCCACTCACTTTATCCACCCACGCACACTTAACCTCATCAACATCAGTACACTCTCCTCTCCACCCAGTGACTCCACCCTACAAACACACACACACACACACACACACACACACACACACACACACACACACACTCACACAAAACCACCACTTCACCATCTAAGCTCTCCTCCCCTCTAAACACACACACACACACACACACACATACAGTATGCATACATGCACGCGCGCGCGACCGTTCCACCCACTAACCTCTCCTTCACTCTAATAACACGTAGCGCATTACTAGTGGATCAGGTGTGTGTGTGTGTGTGTGTGTGTGTGTGTGTGTGTGTGTGTGTGTGTGTGTGTGTGTGTGTGTGTTCTTGTTTGGAGCTTATGTATGTATGTATGTATATCAAAGTGTAGAGTTCGTGTATGAAATATGTGTGCAAAGTGAACGAATCTATAACTACTACTCTCATTACATTCTCGCTACACAAACACACACACACACACATACTGATCTAACTTAGGTGTGTTTGCTCGTCTCGTAGGTGTCTATGTATTTCTCGTGATGTATACAGCAAATATCTAAGGCATAAATTCGTCTACGTTCTATGTATAAGTTAGATCGGCAATGTAAACAAAGGTGTAGTGACGTCATCCCCTACGTCACAGTCGGGCCGGATGTGATGTCACTCCTACGTCACCCAGACCCCGGATGTGACGTCATGGAGGGAGGAGGGCGGGAGCGGGGAGACATGGCATTCGATTTTAACCCAAATTTTCCACTTTCCCTCCACACCAGATCCCAAATCCCACTCCATATCCCTAAAATGGGACCTAAAATTCCCTAAAATAATGGTGGATGAGGGAAAATGGGATAAAATAATGGGGAAAAGGGGAAATGTGAACGGAAAAGTGGGGAGGAGGGGAAGTTTCCAGTAAGCAGCCATGAGATGAGAGAGAGAGAGAGAGAGAGAGAGAGAGAGAGTTTGGGATATTTATTGAAAAATGAAAAAATCTCAAAACAAGGGAAATGGAGGGAGGGAGAGAGAGAGAGAGAGAGAGAGAGAGAGAGAGAGAATGGTGTGCCTTACCCTCCCCTCCCCCCACCTCCTCCCCCCTACCTACACCCCCCGCCACCACTACCAACATCGCCACCACCGCTACCAACATGACCACCATCGTTCCCAACATCATTACTACCACCTTCACCATCACCACTAGTACCACCATCACTACCACAACCACCACCACCACTACCACCATCATCACCACCACCTCCAACAACAACCACCATTACCACCACCACCATCACTACCAATGCTACTACCATTACTACCACCATCTCTGCCACCACTACCACCACCACCACCACTACCACCATCATCATCACCACCAAGAACAACAACAACAACAACCATCACTACCATCACTACCACCACTACCACCATCGCTATCACCATCTCTGCCACCACTACCACCACCAGTACCACCACTACTACCACCACTACCACCATCACTACCACCACTACCACCATCACTATCACCATCTCTGCCACCACTACCACCACCAGTACCACCACTACCAGCAGCACAAAGGTTTCTATTAATACATGACTGACACCAGCTCATGCGTTGTCACCTCCCTCACATACCAACATTCCTACCACAACAACCAACATTCCTACCACAGCTACCAACATTCCTACCACAACTACCAGCAATCCTACCACAACTACCAGCAATCCTACCACAGCTACCAACACGCCTATCACAACTACCAACATTCCTACCAAAACTACCAGCACTCCTATCACAACTACCAACATTCCTACCACAACTACCAACATTCAAATCATCACCTCGACTATCAACACTTCTACCACAACTGCAAAGATTCCCAACCCAACTACCAACATCCCTAAATTCACCTCAACTACCAACATTCCTACCAGACCTACCAACATTCCTACCACAACTACCAACATTCCCATCACAACCACCAACATTCCCACCACAACTACCAACTCCACCACAACTACCACACTCCTACCATAACTACCACCATTCCTACCACACCTACCAACATTCCTACCCAAATTGCAAACCTCAATACCACTTACATCAGAGTCATTAGTTTGACTTATTTTCACGCACTACCAACATTACTACCTGCATTCCTACCACCACTAGCATAACCACCACTACCAACATTCCTACCACCACTACCTGCATAACCACCACTACTAACATTTCTACCATCACTAGCATAACCACCGCTACCAACATTCCTACCACCACTACCATTCCAACCACAACTACCAACATTCCTACCACAACTACCAACATTCCTACCACAACTACCAACATTCCTACCACAACTACCAACATTCCTACCACAACTACCAACATTACCACAGCTACCATTCCAACCACAACTACCAACATTCCTACCACAACTACCAACATTCCTACCACAACTACCAACATTCCCAGGACATTAATCATCAACCTACAAACCAACGGGCTACCTCGCACCATTTTCTTTCCTAGTAAGAAGAAGGCAGGAATGACTTAGGAAATTTCTGAACTCCTGAGCTATGTATGTTCTAAGCTATTTATTTTGCATATTAGAAGTGGTGTGGTGTGGTGTGGTGTGGTGTGGTGTGGTGTGGTACTTTAGGTGGAGTGTATGCTTGGTGTAGTGGATGGGGTGATGTAGGTATGTGGTGTGGTGCAAATATGGTGGTGTGGAGTGTAGGTGCGCTGGTGTGGTGGAGGAGGTATGGTGGTGTGGTATGAGAGGTGATGCAGCAGGTGTGTGGTGTGATGAGGTGTAGATA
>NC_136982.1:42511762-42516762 GCF_032717465.1 Coenobita brevimanus | reverse complement strand
GAGGGGAGGGGAGTGGAGGGGAGGGGAGGGGAGTGGAGGGGAGGGGAGGGGAGGGGAGGGGAGAGGAGGGGAGGGGGAAGGGAGGGGTGGAAGAGATGGAAGGGGAGGGAAGGGGGTAGGTAAAGGGCAGTGAGAAGAGATGTGCGGTGAGGAGGGGAGAGGAGGAAGGGGAAGCGTAAGGGATGAGGGAGAGGGAAAGGGTAATGGGGAGGGGAAGGAAGGGGAGGTGAGGGGTAAGGGGAGAGACTGGAGAGAGTGAGGGAGAGAGGAGAGTGAGAAAGGAGAGAGTGAGGGAGAGAGGAGAGAGTGAGAAAGGAGAGAGGGAGGGGAAGGGTGGGGGTGACTGTGAGGGCGTAAGAGTGATGAGAGGAGAGGGGGAGAGGGGAGGGGTGAGGGGAGGGGTGAGGTTGAGGGGTGGGGTGATGTAAAGGAAGGGGATGAGGGGGGGTGTAGGGAGGGGAGAGAGAAAAAAAGGAGGGTAGGGTAAGAGATGGGGAGGAGAGGAGAGGGTGGGGATGGGGGGGTGAAGGATGAGGGGAGGGGGGGTGAAGGATGAGGGGAGGGGGGGTGAAGGATGAGGGGAGGGGAGGGGAGGGAGGTAAGGTGAGGGGTGAGTAAGGGAAGGGAGAGGTGAAGTGCAGTCGGGGGAGGGGAGGGGAGGGAGGGAGGGAGGGAGGGGAGGCGAGCTGGCTTCATTTTCATTATTGATCTGGCCAGTTTCCCTTAAGCACTGTCCTCACACCTCCCTCCCCTCCCTCCCCTCCCTCCCCTCCCCTCCCTCCCCTCCCCTCCCCTCATCTCACCTCCCTCCCTCCCTCTCCCTCTTCTCTCCTCTATTCTACAGCCTCCGAGGGGGGGGTTTAGTGTGTGTGTGTGTGTGTGTGTGTGTGTGTGTGTGTGTGTGTGTGTGTGTGTGTGTGAGAGAGAGAGAGAGAGAGAGAGAGAATAACGGTGACAGGAGCAGCAAGGAGTGCCAACAGTGCCAACATAAGGAGTGCCAACAGTGCCTACATACGGAAGAAGTGCCAACAGTCAACATAAGGAAGGGGTGCCAGCAGTGCCAACATAAGGAAAGAGTGCCAACAGTGCATACATAAGGAAGGAGTGCCAACAGTGCATACATAAGGAAGGAGTGCCAACAGTGCCAACACAAGGAAAGTGCCAACAGTGCCAACATAAGGAAGACTGCCAGCAGTGCCAACATAAGAAAGGAATGCCAACAATGCCAACATAAGGAAGACTGCCAAGTGTCAACATAAGGAGTGCCAACATAAGGAAGACCGCCAACAGTGCCAACATAAGGAAGACCGCCAACAGTGCCAACATAAGGAAGACCGCCAACAGTGCCAACATAAGGAAGACCGCCAACAGTGCCAACATAAGGAAGACCGCCAACAGTGCCAACATAAGGAAGACTGCCAACAGTGCCAACATAAGGAAGACTGCCAACAGTGCCAACATAAGGAAGACTGCCAACAGTGCCAACATAAGGAAGACTGCCAACAGTGCCAACATAAGGAAGACCGCCAACAGTGCCAACATAAGGAAGACTGCCAACAGTGCCAACATAAGGAAGACCGCCAACAGTGCCAACATAAGGAAGACCGCCAACAGTGCCAACATAAGGAAGACTGCCAACAGTGCCAACATAAGGAAGACCGCCAACAGTGCCAACATAAGGATGGAGTGCCAACAGTGCCAACATAAGGAAGACTGCCAACAGTGCCAACATAAGGAAGACTGCCAACAGTGCCAACATAAGGAAGACCGCCAACAGTGCCAACATAAGGATGGAGTGCCAACATAAGGAAGACTGCCAGCAGTGCCAACATAAGGAAAGAGTGCCATCAGCCAACATAAGGAATGAGTAACAGTCCCAACATAAGTAGTGCCAACAGTGCCAACATAAAGAGTGCCAACAGTGCCCACACAAGGGTGCCAACAGTGCCAACATAAGGAAAGGGTGCCAACATAAGGAAGGAGTGCCAACAGAAGGATAGTGCCAACAGTGCCCACATAAGGAAAGGGTGTCAAACGTGCCAACATAAGAAACCAAAAGTGACAACATAAGGAAGTGCCAACGATGCCAACATAAGGAAGGAGTGCCAATAATGCCAACATAAGGAAAGAGTGCCAACAATGCCAACACAAGGAAGACTGCCAACTGTGCCAACATAAGAGAGGAATACCAACAGTGCCAACATAAGGAAGGAATGCAAACATAAGGAAGACTGCCAACAGTGCCAACATAGGGAAAGAGTGCCATCAGTCAACATAAGGAAGGAATGCCAACAGTGCCAACATAAAGAACAGTGCCAACAGCGCCAAATAAGGGACTACCAACAGATCTAACATAAGAAAGTGCCAACAGTGCCAACATAAGGATGAGTGCCAACAGCACCAACAAAAAGGCTGCCAACAGTTCTAACATAACGAAGAGTGCCAACAGTGCCAACATAAGGAAAAGTGCCAACAATACCAACATAAAGAAGTGTCAACAGTGCCAATTGCAGGATAGAGTGCCAACAATGCTAACAATGCCAACATAAGGATGGAGTGCCAACAGTAGTGCCAACAAGTGTCAAATACGTAGGGAGCAGTGCCAACAGTGCCACTACACGCTAACGTAACTCTATCATGACATCCGGACCTCTCTCTCTCTCTCTCTCTCTCTCTCTCTCTCTCTCTACTTAACGTCCTTCCCTATCTAGACTACCTTCTCTCTCTCTCTCTCTCTCTCTCTCTCTCTCTCTCTCTCTCTCTCTCTCTCTCTCTCCCTCTCTCTGTACCTAATGCTCTCCCTATCTAGACTACCTACTCTCTCTCTCTCTCTCTCTCTCTCTCTGCACACACACACACACACACACACACACACACACACGCACAGATGCACGGACAGGTGTATTGTCATAAGGATAACACTGCTCCGTGTGTGTGTGTGTGTGTGTGTGTGTGTGTGTGTGTGTGTGTGTGTGTGTGTGTGTGTGTGTGTGTAGTAAATAGTAAACTATTATTATTATTATTATTATTATTATTATTATTATTCCGGGGCTAGGGTAAGGTGTGGTTAGAGGAAGTTCAGGGAGCTGTTGCCCCTCCTGATATTGAGACGGCTCTCCCTCCGTGCTAAGAGATCTTTTTATGCAGCATGTGTAAGGAGTGTAATGCTGTGGTAGTGAGACCTTGGCAGTAAAGGAAGAGGATATTCGCAGGCTCAGACGTAATGACAATGATTAGATGGATGTGCAGTGAGTCCTTGAATGCGAGGCCTAGGGGGCGGGGGGGGGGGCTAGGATTGCGATTGAAGAGTTGAGAGGAAGGACATGACTGGAGTGTAATGATGATGATGAGGAGAGGCAGACTGAGATGGTATGGGCATGTGGAGAGGATGGAGGATGACAATGGGGTGCTGAAGGTAAGGAGTGTGAAAGTCGGGGGTAGGGCTGCGAGAGGAAGACCAAAAAAGACCTGGGACGAGGTCATACAGCGCGAACTCAGGGATAAGGGACTGAAGGGGGGAAGCTGCCAGAGATCGAGCAGCATGGACAGCCGCCATCAGGTGACCAAAGCCGACGCATAAAAGCATGTTGGAGCCTTTGTAACGATACGAAATGATATGAAACGATTACTATTTCTACTACTACACCATGGTATTAATTCTACTACTTTTCAGATACAAAAGCATCTAGAGCGGCCCTGTCCGCCAGCTACTCCTTAAGAACTTTCGGACGTGGTATATCACCCCTGTACATCTTAGGGGCCTCCCATATTACAGCCCTGATGATCCCGCACCTGTGGTAATTTTGTACTTAATTTACAGAAAGGCAGTAATTTTCCCCTCCCCACCCAGCAGCCCCCTCCCCTCGCCTCCCTCCATACCTGACACCACCCCTCCCCTCCCCTCTCCTCCCCTTCCTCCTTCTCCCCACAGCCCCAGTCACCCTCCCTTCTCCTCACCTAAGACATTAAATTCAAAGTAGGCAATTTACATCGACGGTATTTATAATAAGTCTTAATATAAATAAGTGTAGTCCAATGTAAATAAATATACCTTAATGATTATAAATGTTTCTTAAATGCTGACAAATGTATTACGATATTATTATACACATTAATACATTGCTATTCATTAGACATATAAATGGGTAAATATATATGCAGTAAATAATATACAGAATCATACATAGATACATACATCAGAAAGTAAGCAGTTTTCTTGCGCGCGCACACACACACACACACACACACACACACACACACACACACTTCAAGCTTCAACACAATCACAGGTTTACACACACACACACACACACACACACACACACACACA
The DNA here is from genome assembly GCF_032717465.1 of Coenobita brevimanus. NCBI lineage: Eukaryota > Metazoa > Arthropoda > Malacostraca > Decapoda > Coenobitidae > Coenobita > Coenobita brevimanus. Next base: position 42,512,432 of record NC_136982.1, on the reverse strand, counting down.
TACACTTCAAGCTTCAACACAATCATAGGTCTACACACACACACACACACACACACACACACACACACACACACGTCACCTGTTACGCGTCTCCCTCCGTCCGCATCGACGTCTCACCTGCAAAAACAAAAACAAGTTTACCCCAAAAAAAAAAAACATAACCAAAACAACAACAACAACAACAAGAAAAACGAGACCGCAATGATGTAATTAAATCTCCTAATATCTATAGGTAATCAATGGAACACCTGTTAATTAGGACATGTAATTAGCCAGCATCCCACATAATAGGGCGGTTAGCAAGGACACACAGAGATACCAGCAAAAACATCACATATTATAACTTTGTATATATATATTTTTTTCATTTTCGTCTTTCACAATAAAATTTTTTGGAGAGGAAAGACAATCGAAAAAGATGGATTAAAAAAAAAAATAATGAATGGTATTTTGAGAAACGTAGCATTTTCCTTATTGTTTTCCTTCTTCTCGTTTCTTGTCTTTGTTTTTTTCCTAGGAAGGGCTAGATAAGGAAGAGGCCATAATATTCCCATACCTCCCTGTCCTTCCTGGTTACCGTAAAGAAAAAGATTGTAAATGTTTGAATAACCCGCCATTCTCAGCAGAATTCGAATCCCAACTTAATCTTTCGAGTGTGGCGCAAATAATA
>NC_136982.1:42489262-42504262 GCF_032717465.1 Coenobita brevimanus | reverse complement strand
AGAGAGAGAGAAAAAAAAAAGTGGGTTGAATATTGATCTAGGCTCGGCTAGGGTCATCCCGCTTGGCACCTTATACCACTATACCACCTCTCTCTCTCTCTCTCTCTCTCTCTCTCTCTCTCTCTCTCTCTCTCTCTCTCTCTCTCCTTTTACCTTTTATTCTTCCTTTACTTCCTCTTCCTTTTCCTTCTTCCCTCCTGTCTCCTCCCTCCATCCCCCCCCTCCCCTCCTCCGTATCTTCTCTCCTCTTCTTCATCCTTTTTCCCCTCCCCTCCCCTCCCCTCCCCTCTCCTCCTCCCCTGTCTCTCCTCTTCCTTCCTTCTTTCCTTCACCTCTTCTTCTTTCCCTTCCCTCTTCATATTCCTCTTCCTCCTTCCTCAGCCTTTCCTCTTTACTCTTTAAAATGAGAGAGAGAGAGAGAGAGAGAGAGAGAGAGAGAGAGAGAGAGAGAGAGAGAGTTTTGTGGAGAAGTTAGCTACACAAAGAGGTAAGGTGAGGTGAGGAAGAAGAGAGGGAGAGAGGAGGAGGAGGGGAAGAGGAGGGGAGAGGGAAAGAGAAGGAGGAGGATGGGAAGAGGAGGAGGAGGGAAAGAGGAGGGGGGAGGGAGATAGGAGGAGGAGAGGAAGAGGCGGGGAGAGGGAAAGAGTGAAAGGAAGGAGAGGAAGAAGAGGTATGAGTGTGGGGAGAATGAAGGGAAGGGAGGGGAGGGGGAAGGGGTGGGGTGGGGAGGGAGGGGGAGGGGGTGGGGATGGGGAGGAAGGGGAAGGCTAAGGGAAATTGGGGAAGGGAGGGGGTAAGAGGAGGGAGGAAGAGGGATGCTTGTATTATTATTATTATTATTATTATTAATTATTATTATTATTATTATTATTATTACTACTACTACTACTACTACTACTACTATTATTATTATTATTACTATTACTACTACTACTACTACTATTATTATCATTATTATTATTATTATCATCACCATCATTCCCTCTCCTCCTTCTTCTGTTCCTACCACTACTGACAGGAGGAGGAGGAGGAGGAATAACAACAATAATAATAATAATAATAATAATAATAACAATAACACTCCATTCACTTTAGTAATGTTTTCCCTCTAAATCCCATTTTCTTAGGAGTCAAATAAGACAATACCACCTTTTTCCTTCCCACAGCACTTCTTCGTGACTAGCAAAAAAAATATTCTAGTGCCCATCCCTTACTACACCTCAGCATTGAAGATGAAGGAAGGTAATTTTGACTTCTTCCTTTTTATTCTAACGTCATTAACATATATTCTGCACACCTGATTTCATTTCCAGGTGACCTAATTAATTACCTGACACATCATTAGGCCGTAATTACGTTTTTAATTATGCTACATGTAATTATCTTTTTTCTTATGGCGGTAAACCAGCTTCCCAATTCAACACTAACTTTACCTAATTGATTCATATTGATTTATCTATCTATCTATCTATCTACTTATCTATCTATCTATCTCTAACAAGCTAGATTTATTCATTTACCTATCTATCTACCAATCTATCTATCTATCCATCTATCTATCTATCCATCTATCTATCTATCTACTTATCTATCTACGCTGGGTTAGGCCTGCAATATGAAACCTGGGATTGTGCTCTCGTCATGCAAGGAAGCTCCCTAACACCTCTTCCTTAGCGATTTATTTTTGGGACTGGTTAATGTCCGTTGGTACGTTATTTATGCAGAGTATGGCGATGTTTGAAGGATTTATAAAACACTGATGAGGACAGTAAGGTGTAATCAACAAACTAAATCGCTTAGGAAAAGGTGTTACGGAGCTTCGTTAACCGACGGGAATACAGGATGTGTTATTATCAAAGAAAAGATAACATCGATGAGGACAATAAGGCGTAATGAACAAAATAAATCGCTTACGGAAAGGTGTTAGGGACGATAAATACGGGCCTTATTATTATCAGAGAATATTTAATTACTTATATTTATGTTTATGTTTAATGAATGGGTAAAAATATATATGGTTATTATTTATATTATTATTATTATTTATTTGTGTGTGTAGAGGAGAAAAGAAGGAAGGAAAGAACGAAAGATATAGAGTACTAGATAGATAGAGATAGATAGAGATAGATAGACAGATAGATATACAGGGGTAGGTAGATACATACATAAATAGATAGATGGATAGATAGATAGAGATCGATAGACGGGTAGTTAGGCAGACATAGTGAGACAGACAGACTGATAGTGACAGGCAGATAGATAGGTATTTATAGATAAGAACATAAGAACATAAGAAGAGAGGATAACTGCAGTAGGCCGGTTGGCCCATGCTAGGCAGCTCCTAGAAGAGTAACTGAACTACTAGAATGAGATAAGGATAGCAAAGAAGAAGGCTCTCCCCCGCCCTCCAAACCCTCCAGCCGAAGCCGGCAGGAAAAAGTCAGAAAGAACACCACGCCGTATAGAAAAACTGGCGTGGACATTTTACAGGAAAGTGTGAAAGGAGAATAGAGACTATCATAGTGTAACCTGAAAAGAAAATTTATTTTTGAATTAGTATTGGTTATAATAGATGTAAGTGGATAGACAGACTTGGATAGACAGACAGGCAGACAGACTGATAATGGAGTATATAAGATGAATAGCACACAGAACGGAAATAGGGACCTGGCTTGTCAATTATACGGTTGCATGTGGTAGTGTGGGGCAATGTTTGTGTGCTATCCTTGTCAGTCAGGTGTGTAATTAGCAACAGGTGTGAGGAATTTACCTGTGAATTTGCTAGGTAATAGGTTAAGTTAGAGGAGGAGGAGGAAGAGGAGGAGGGATGATGATGATGATGATGATGATGATGATGATGATGATGATGATGAGGAGGAGGAGGAGGAGGGGAGGAGGAGGAGGAGGAGACTGATGCAAGCTAGTGGAGAGAGGAGAGGAAAGAGGGAACAAGAGAGATGGGGAGGGGGGGAGGGGGGAAGGGGAGGGGAGGAGGGGAGAGAGGGGGGGGAGAGATTCAGACTGAGATGAGAAAGGGACGAGAAGGCAAAGGGGAGAGGGAGATGGGGAGAAAAGGAAAGAGGGGAGGGAAGGGGAGGGGAGTGGGGGGGAAGTAGAATGAGGATGGGAATGAGGATGGGAAAAATGGGGTTAGGGTAATGGGGGAGGGAGGGGGAGTGGGAGGGAGGGGAGGGGGAGGGGGAAGGGGAGGGGAATGAAGCAGACAGGTAGGAGTAAGGTGAGGAGAATGAGGAGACTGAGAAAAGGTAAGGATGGGGGAGGGGAGGGGAGGGGAGGGGGAGGGGGGAGGTGACTCAATAGATGGCAGCACCTCCCTTGGATCAACTGTCAGGTTCTCTCTCTCTCTCTCTCTCTCTCTCTCTCTCTCTCTCTCTCTCTCTCACATCTGCATCTTTACTCTCTCGCTCTTCCCCTCCTCTTTCCTCTTCTCCTCAGTTTCTCTTCCTATTTATCCTATTTCTCATTTTGGATTATTTTTTCCTCCTCCTCCTCCCTTCTTCTTCCCTCCCCTCCTCTCCTCTCGTCTCCCCTCCTCTCCTCTCCCCTCCCCTCCCCTCACCATAATTCCCATCCCCGTTACTTTCCACTCCCTCCTAGAGAGAGAGAGAGAGAGAGAGAAAGAGAGAGAGGCCGGAGATAAATACGGATAGAAAGTGAGAGAGAGAGGGCTACAGAGACAGACATACAAATATACCCCAGAGAGACAGACAGACAGACAGACAGACAGATAGATAGATAGATAGTGTATCTTATCAAAGGCCGCTTCTATCACAAACCACCTCCTCCCCATTCCCCTCCCCTCTCCTCCTCCCCCTTCCCCTCCCCACTCTCATTCCACTCCCCCTCCCCTCATTTCTCGTTCCCTTCCTTCCCCTCCCTATCTCCCCCCCTCAGGTTACTCCTCTATTCTCCCCCTCTCCACACACCCCCTCCTAACGCACACTTATCTCCTCCTCCTCCCATTCCCTCCCCACTCACCCTTCACTCCCCCCTCCCAATCCCACTCCCTCCCTCTCCCTTCCCCTCCCTTTACCCTTTTTCCCCCTCCCCTTCCATACCTCCTCTTTGACCCCTACCCCTACCATCCCCACTACATATTCCCCCTCCACCTCTCCCATCTACCCCCTTTACCCTTAAGTGCTAGAGGGGCGCCTTCACGTGGTGGCACCGATATAACCAGGCGGAGGAACTACCTGGTTATACAAACGTCCCTTAATTACATCCCTATCCCCCGAAAGGAAGAGGGATTGAGGAAGGGAAACTTAAGTCTGTATCTACTCGGTTACTACTACTACTACAGCTACTACTACTACTACCCCTCTATTGATACTTCCCCCTCCTCCTCCCCTCCCCTCCATATCTCACCTCCTACGCTACCCCTCCATACTCCCCATCCTTCCCCTTCCTAACCCCCTCTTCCTCCCCTTCCATATTTCACCGCTTCTCCCCCTCCTCCTCCCCCTCCACATTTCCCCTCCTCCTCCCTCTCTATATTCGCCCTCCTCCTCTTCCCCTCCATATACCCCTTCCTCTCCCCCTCCATATACCCCCTTCCCCCCTCATCCCCACCTCACAGGCCCTAACAGGAGGATTCGTCAAGAGAGACACTTTCGGCGGGAAATATAAGACCCGAAACGTTAAACAATTGCGCATTTCATATATATTTTTTTTTTATATGGTACTGGCAAAATTTTGGGAAGAATTTTGCTACTCTCTAAATTTCTCCATGCTAAATAACGTAGTCCATTTCGGCTCTCGGAAGACTGGAAATTCTGACTAAAATGGCGCTTCTTTGAGAGAGAGAGAGAGAGAGAGAGAGAGAGAAATTTATGTGGATCGATAACATGCATTATTATAATTTACGTGTTGGCGATAAACTGGGGTCTAGGTTTTTTTTTAGGTAATAAATTATATATAGCAATGTAAAGTATAATAATAATAAAAATAATAATAATAATAATAATAATAATATTGAGAAGACGGCGGAGAAAGCTCAACTAATAACAATAACGACACTAGGAGGAAAAAACTAAGAAAAAGACAAATAATAATAATAATAATAATAATAATAATAAGAGGACGGAGAAAACTCAAATAATAACAATAACGACAATAGGATGATAAAAACTAAGGAGGAGGAGGAGGAGAAGAAGAAGGAAGAGGAGGAGGAGGAGGAGGAGGAGAAAATAATAATAATAATAATAATAATAATAACGCTAATAATAATAATAATAATAATAACACTAATAATAATAATAATAATAATAATAATAATAATAACACTAATAATAATAATAATAATAATAATAACAATAATAATCATCATCATCATCATCATCATAATAATAATAAACCACAACATTATTAATATCGGTATAAACATCACAAACCCTGCAAGTCATTTCGGTTCTGCATTTCACCTCGGCCTTGGACTAATATGCAGGTAAACAAACACAAAGAAAAGACGAATAAAAACACCAAGACAAATAAAAACACCAAGACAAATAAAAACACCACGACAAATAAAAACACCGAGCCAAATAAAAACACCGAGCCAAATAAAAACACTAAGACAAATAAAAACACCAAAAAAATAAAAACACCGAGGCAAATAAAAACACCAAGACAAAAACACCGAGGCAAATAAAAACACCGAGGCAAATAAAAACACTAAGACAAATAAAAACACCAAGACAAAAACACCGAGGCAAATAAAAACACTAAGACAAATAAAAACACCAAGACAAAAACACCGAGGCAAATAAAAACACTAAGACAAATAAAAACACCAAGACAAAAACACCGAGGCAAATAAAAACACTAAGACAAATAAAAACACCAAGACAAAAACACCGAGGCAAATAAAAACACTAAGACAAATAAAAACACCAAGACAAAAACACCGAGGCAAATAAAAACACTAAGACAAATAAAAACACCAAGACAAAAACACCGAGGCAAATAAAAACACTAAGACAAATAAAAACACCAAGACAAAAACACCGAGGCAAATAAAAACACTAAGACAAATAAAAACACCAAGACAAAAACACCGAGGCAAATAAAAACACTAAGACAAATAAATACACCAAGACAAATAAACACCAAGACAAATAAAAACACCAAAACAAAAGCACCAGGACAAATAAAAACATCGAGGCAAATAAAAACACCAAGACAAAAATACCAAGAATAATAAAAACACCAAGACAAAAATACCAAGGATAATAAAAACACCGAGGCAAATAAGAACACTAAGACATAAAAACACCAAGACAAATAAAAACACCAGGACAAATAAAAACGAGACAAAAACACCAAGACAAATAAAAACGAGACAAAAACACCAAGACAAATAAAAACACCAAGACAAAAATATTAAACTAAATTCTCAAGTGACAACAGGAAGGCAAAATGTAAACAAAAACTTTTGGAGATTTCGGTCTTGCTATCCCACCTTAGCCTTGGACTACTGAATAAATAATAAATAAATAATGCTAAAAATAATAATGCTAAAACTAATAACAAAAAATAGAACTTCACAACTTAGTATGGACCCGTAAAATAATAATAATAAAAAAAAAGTTAAACAGGGATTCAGTATACAATAAAACTCAAGATTACTAGAGGAGGAAGTTATTTCGGACCAGTCACCTCATTTCGGCTCCGGCTCACATGAAACAGAAAAGTGACATGAAAAAATAAATAAATAAATAAATAAATGCATAAAAGACAAGTAGCGCAATGTCAACAAAAGCCGCTGGTGATTTCGGCCCCGTCACCTCCCTCGGCCCTGGTCCACTAAGGAGAAACACACACAAATATAGATAAATAAATAAAATAAATCTTTTAAAAAACGCTCTAAAGGTGGAATGTAAAGAAAAGACGCAACTATTTTCGGTCCGCCGACTCACTTCGGCCTTGGCTCACCATGGAAACGAGTACACACACAAAATAATGATAATAATAATGATAAAACCAGTAATACTAATATAATAAATGCATGGAGAAATCAGAACAAGAGAAAAACAGGCAGACGTGGAGTGTGAGACGAAACGCACATTAATAACAATAACAAATGCAAATCGAAATCAGAAAGAAATAGGAGTAGGAAACAGAAAATGAGAAACGAAATTGTAAACACAGCCGTAGGATATTTCGGTAACGCCCTCTCACCTCGGCTTCCGGTTACCATGGCAACACAAAATACGTAAATACATGAAAATACGGAACTAACAGATACCTCGTCAACTACACTAACCTGCAATCGAAATCTAGGTGATGTAGGAGGCTTTGTAGCGCGATTTATTTTGCATATCACATTTTAATATTCTGTATGTTACTGTAACAGTGTGCATAAATAGCATATAAGGCATTAATGAGGTGTAATGTACAGAACAAACCGCCAAAGTACAGGTGTTAGGATATCTGCAAAGTCACTTCCATACGAACTCCAGTCCACCCTTCATCAGACCATGGAGACAGGCACGCACATGAATAAAAGCTAAAAAGGCCATAAAGAAATATACATAGATGGGTAGACAGATGGATAGATAAACAGACATAGATAGATGAAGATAAATAGGTAGATAAATAAGTAAATAAATAAAAGCGTCAAACAAAAATGAACAGAAAACGGCAAAATGTAAACAAAGGCCGCGAGTGATTCCGGCGCCGCCACCTCTGCTCGGCTCGGCCCCGGGGCAAGCCTGGAAACACGCACGCACGGCCTAGTTACTCCCTCGGCCCACTCCACTACCATGCTACCATGATGATGAGCCATTACGGGGGTTGCCATGGTGACAGCCACGCCTCCTGCACCCCCTCGGCTCCCCCCACCATGGCTCTTGTTGCTGCTGCTGTTGTCGAAAGCTGGACTCTCCGAACTCTCCACGTCAACCCTTACTTTTTTTAAGCACTCTGGTTGGCATTTCTCTCTCTCTCTCTCTCTCTCTCTCTCTCTCTCTCTCTCTCTCTCTCTATCCGTCTTAAATGCTGAGCTGAATGAGAATATACACACAAGATTATGATGCTAGTCACAAAGAAGTGCTACGGAAGCGGAGGTATCGTACGAACCTGGGAGTTTTAATATACAGTATTCTTACATCTTAGTTATGGCAAAAGAATCAGTCTGGCGTTCGAAAGGGACGCCTTCACGTGGTGGCACCGATACAGCATGGCGACTCCACTGCCCGGTTATACAAACGTCCATTTCCCTCCCTATCCCCCGAAAGGAGGATGGTGAACTGCAGGAGGATGGGAACTTCAGCCTACAGTCCACTGGGTTCACGTTTCAGATGAACCTAGGGCTGCTACTACTACTACTACTACTACTACTACTACTACTACTATTACTACTACTACTACTACTACGGCCTTGCATCCCTTCCACAGCACTTCCTCGTGACTAGCAGCTCAACATTCAAGATGGTGAGATGGCAATTTTACGCCTAGTTAAGTGAACAGAGTTGAGTTGCAAGAGGGGATTGAGTAACAGGTAAAATAAATCGCTGAGGAAAAGGTGTTGCGGAACAGTCTGCCTCAATAACATACAAGATACTGAGGTGTTAATGGAATAAATCGCCACGGAGGGGGTGTTGCGGCATCCCCCGAGCCACACAGGAGCCCCACGAGAATAATTTGTTCTATCGCCAAATGCCTAATCCCTAAGTTCACCTCCATGCCTCTCCACCACGCCATCACCTCCTCCTCCTCCTCCTCCTCCTCGTTCTCCTCTCCTACTCCTCTTCTTCCTCCTCCTCCTCCTCCTCTTCTTCTACTTCTTCTTCTTCTACTCCTCCTCTACTTTCTCTCAATCTCCCCATTTCCCACCTCCATCCCCTCTTCGTCCTTCATTTCGTCTCTTTAACATGCCTCGCATCTCCTCCTCCTCCTCCTCTCCTTCTTCTTCTTCTTCTTCTTCTACTTCTTCTTCGTCCTATTCCTCCTCCTCCTCCCCTTCTTCGTCCTCCCTTTCGTCTCTTTCCCATGACTCGCACCTCCTCCTCCTCCTTCTCCTCCTCCTTCTCCTCCTCTTCCTCCTCCTCCAAGTTTTTCCCCCACAGCAAACTCCAGACGATTTTGGTCAGCTGAGAGGGCCATAGGAGCTGAGATTATGCTATGGCTGCGACGGTTGTTACATAAATACCGTTACCAATACTACACGTCTGAGAAGCATTATATTACTTAAAATGAAGAATACTGATGGATTATATACGATTGTTTAATATGGAAAATAATGACTGATTAGTGGAACGGAAGCTGGTTTAATAATAATAATAACAATAATAATAATAAATAATATTAATAATATAATAATAATAATAATAATAATAATAATAATAACAATAACAACAATAATAATAATAATAATAATAATAATAATAAAGCCAGTAGAGGTGGTGGTAGTAGTAGTAGTAGTAGTAGTAGCTGTCATAATAATAATAATAATAATAATAATAATACAGGCTCAGAGAAATAGACTATACACCTTTTACCCTAACTTGGCCTAAAACTGCCATCTCTCCCTCGTGAATCCTGAGTGGTGGCAATAGATTAACAATAAAATACGATGCTAGTCACGAAGAATCGCTAAGGGGAAGGATGGAGAGCCGTAGTAGTGTCTTTTTCTGCCAGTGAGCAACGTGAAATGAGCTCCAAAAGGACGAAAAAAAAAAAAATAAGTAAAAGAAAGAGAAAAATAAAAATATGCAGTAAAAGAAGTTAATAAAATACTCACCTTTAAAGAGGGAATAACTCAAAAATCGAGAGGAAAATGAAAAAAAGGAACGTTTGGGAAATTCGAAAAAGGAAACACGAGCATGGAAATGGCAGTCTTGTAAAATAAAAACATAGCGAAAATGCAGCGATAAATTAGGAAAACTGGGGAAAAAATGACGCAGGTAGAGGCGCCGTGGTAACAAAAAAAAAAAAAAAGGAAGCAGAGTAATCCATAACGGAGGGAAAATGGAGGGAAAAAGGGGAGGAAAAAGTGTAGACTGGAGGCGAGTTGTGCGTCTGGCAGCGCGGCGGGTGAGGGAGGGCGGGAGGAGGCAGGAGGGGGGTGTCATGGCGCCAAGGCAGTCACGTACCGCACACCCGTATATATATGTGACACCTCCACCTTTGACCTTTGGCCCCCCCGTGATCAATAGCTGCGGGAGAAGCATGTATATACCAATTTTGAGCCTCGGTGTGAATAATTCGCCACGGGGAAGGGGGTCAAGCGCACCACAACAAACAAAAGCGAGTCGGGATGCGCTACCAACAGGCACACATCGCTCATAAACAAACAGAATATAATATGCGTGTGTATCGATGGCAACGGAAGCACATATATACCAGTTTTGAACCTGTGAATAAATCGCGACGAGGAAGCAAGGATTTGGGGGGGTAGCATAAACAAAACAAGGAACACGCACGACAGCAGCACCCGCCCCACCAGCAGGTCCAAGGGCTGAATATTTCATCCTGTCCTATGATCTTGGCTTTCGACAGACTGCTCTCAAAATCGAACCACTTCATCCTTGCCTAACCCTTAACATTTCCACCAACTTTGGTTTAAATGAAATCAATACTGTTACCTCTGCTCAGTGACTTTGACCTTTCCTGTGACCTTGACCTCTAATTGATGCTGACCTTGCCATGTGACCCTGACCTCTGACATGTTCTAAAAAAAGGGGGTCAACCTCTTAGTGATGCTCAAGTCATCCACCAAGTCTGCTCAAAATCGATGAAAACTTATTTTGTTCACACACACACACACACACACACACACACACACACACATTCTGTCTGTCTATAAAATCTATCACACACACACACACACACACACACACACACTCAAAAAACACAACACCCACTCACTCCACTAGCACGTCGAGAGAGAGAGAGAGAGAGAGAGAGAGAGAGTCAGGATGCACTACACCAACAACTACTGTACACACACACACATACATTTCCGGCCATGCATAAATAAATAATGTATGTATGTATGTATGTGTATGAAAACCAATCGCTTTTATCTATTGCCTAAAAGCGCCAAATCGGATATTTAAACGCAATGCTCGGATATTTACCCTCGATATTACCCTAGAATTATATATTTACCCTCGATATTACCCTAGATATTAGCCTCGATATTAGCCTCGATATTACCCTCGATATTAGCCTAGATATTACCCTAGATATTACCCTCGATGTAGCCTAGATATTACCCTAGATATTAGCCTAGATATTACCCTCGATATTAGCCTAGATATTACCCTCGATATTAGCCTAGATATTACCCTCGATATTAGCCTAGATATTACCCTCGATATTAGCCTAGATATTACCCTCGATATTACCCAACATGCCTCGATAGTAGCCTCGATATTACCCCAAAACAGATATTGTACTATGCAGTCAATTGCGTATTCATTTGCATTCAACTTTGTACTAACCCATCTTCTTTTATTTACAACTGTACTGCGATTGAGAGAGAGAGAGAGAGAGAGAGGAAGAGGAAGAAAAACTGACACAGGTAAGTAGGCAGGTAGGCAGAAAGGTAGGTCCATCCATCCATCCATCCATCCATACATACATACATATATACAAACATACATATACTGATAGACAGACAGATAGACAGGATAGGCAGGTACGTAGACTGAGATAGACATAAGGTAAATAATATAAACATGTTAAATGGAAATACAGACGCAGCGGATAAATGTAAATAGATAGATAGATAGATAAATATATAATGAATAACCTAGTCTGAAAACAGTAAGCATAAAATGAAAATCACGTTACATAAAAAAATCTTGAGGTGGCGAGAGAAAAGGGATGTCACTAATGGAGAGAGAGAGAGAGAGAGAGAGAGAGAGAGAGAGAGCACCAAATCGTCCCTGTATCTATTCTCATCTAGTGACCTTAAACCTCCTGTATTCCCAGACGGTTCTATCTCCTTTGATGTGGTCTCTCTCTCTCTCTCTCTCTCTCTCTCTCTCTCTCTCTCTCTCTCTCTCTGTTTATCTATTTATCTGTTTTATTCAGGCTCTATGTGCTAAATTTTTCACTCTCTCTCTCTTGCTCTCTCCCTCTCTCTCTCTCTCTCTCTCTCTCTCTCTCTCTCTCTCTCTCTCTCTTGCCAGGCAGTTCTTTTTAGCTCATGTGACACCCATCGATTAAGTCATATGTTACCTACTGAAACTATCCACGTATAGCCTAGATAGATATAGATTGATAGATAGATAGATAAACATTTTGATAGATAGATAGACAGACGGATAGATAGATAAACAGGCATATAGACAACCATTTTGATATAGACAGAGAGATAGATTGCTAGACACTGACTGATACGGACTGACAGACACAGATAGACTGAGAAAGATAGATAGTGACTGACAGACAGATAGACAGAGATGGCAAGTAGATACAGATGGAGTTGGATAGACAGAAATATACAACAGCTAATTATAGTCAGAACGATAGACAGACAGGGCAGATAGATAGATACCGGTACCTTACAGATATATAGTTAGACAGACAAATAGATAAATGGGAATACTAAGGTGTAAGTGACTCCGACAGGTATATAAGAAACTATGTGCGGACAGGTGTATCTATGAAGGGGGAGTCAGGATTCCGGGGGATGGAAAGTGAAGTGAATGAGTGAGTGGCCCATTGCACCAGGCAGGCTGTTGCTTAGTTCTCACACTATCCCATTCTTTCCTTTACCTGGCTCTGTGCCCTACCTCACCCCGTCTGCAGGTGGGATGATGATGGTGATGATGATGATGATGGTGATGATGATGATGATGATGGTGATGATGATGATGGTAATGATATTTTCCACGTCTGTTTACATCAACTTGCGTCTTTTCTTTATTTTCTTTTTCATTTTCTTACTATTTTCCTTCCTTTATTTTTACCATATAATTATACGATCTCACGAGCCTACCTCATTAGCGCTTACGTCAATGTTACACTCAAGGCCCTTCCGTATTACTCTCGTCCCAAGCACATCTATGACGAGAGTGGAGCCTGTTCAGGTCCTTACACCCAATAGCGTACATATATAACTTTCAATCTACCTCCAAGGCATTATTTTCTATTTATGCGATATTTTCTACACTTAGATAATTTTTAATCTACTTCCAAGGCATTATGTTCTATTTATACGACTTTGTAGTTAAAAATGGGTTACTTAGAATTAACAAGCGCTTGGCGGCCCGATAAGAGACGTACTGACACCAAATTTGACAGGGACTTTCTCTGACATATCGGACATACCCCTGAGAAATTTCAACTCATTCCCCCCAAGGGTATGGCCTGTAGAGGGTTCCCAATGTCTGGCTAAAAATATCGAGGGGCCAAAGCGCTCGTGGCTTGCGCGCAAATGACCGCACGCAGTTATGATTTTCACCATCGATGTCAGTTCGTCGTTCAGCGTCTTTGGGTGTAGGGGACGTCGAAATATGTTTGGGGTAAATTTGGACACACACACACACACACACACACACACACCGGTTTTTCGCCTAGTATTATTGATTATTGCCTTCCAATATCAAAGATCTCTCTAGAGGTTTTGACAAAATACAGAAACCGTCTTGACAAAATAAAATGAAAAAATTCGTGCCGAAGGGGCTTTACCACTTCACACCGAGAGAGAGAGAGAGAGAGAGAGAGAGTCCTCGTAGTGAAGGGGTGTACACAATCAAAGCTACCCACAGACGATTTTCCTCAGCTGTGGGGCGACTTCTCGAACTGAAGGGATTAGATACAGCCTCCCGTAACCCCTTCACTACGAGGAGTGCGGTACAGGGTGAAATCGTCTCCTGATGGCGGGGAAACGTGTGTGTGTGTGTGTGTGTGTGTGTGTGTGTGTGTGTGTGTGTGTGTGTGTGTGTGTGTGTGTGTGTGTGTGTGTGTGTTGCAGCCTGTATTTATGTATGTATCTATGTATCTGTAAAAAAAAGAAAAACAATAAGAAATAAAGAAGAAAAAGAAGGCTGTGAGACAGTCCTCGTAATGAAGGGGTGTACACAAAGCTACCTTCAGAAACAACGACTCGTGTACCAATGTTATGCGTACACACGACTCCACCACACTGGCGGATTTACGGGGGGGGGGACATGGCACCCCCCCCCAGGAGGTATGTTGGCGCCCCTCTGTAATTCCTTCCAGTTGTTTGCTGCGGCTCTTGTTCCTTTCAACTCCTAGGGCCACAGGCGAGAAGAAGGGCTGGGCACCTGACCCTTACCCAGACATAAAGATGCTACACACAGAAAGTATCTCTTAATACGTGTGTGTGTGTGTGTGTGTGTGTGTGTGTGTGTGTGTGTGTGTGGAAATGGGGACGTTAGTGGACGTTTTCCTATAAAAAATGATCAGTGTATGTCTAGCCTAACCTTCCAAGAGTTACTCGTAAGAATTAGACATATACATAATAAGCCGTGAAACTTTAAATAAGCTGGCTACAAGCGGGCGACCCCTTTCTTGCTTGCCCCCCCCCACCCCCCCCAAAAATAGCCGTCTAGATCCGCCGATGTCCCACCACACCACACACACATGTACACATCACTAATACCCACACGTACATATCGGCATACACACAAAGGGTTAAAAAAAATATAGGATTACTACACACACACACACACACACACACACACACACACACACACACACAGTCAAGTACATACAACTTACACAAAGATTCTCTCTCTCTCTCTCTCTCTCTCTCTCTCTCAGTGCGTGCTCTCAAAAGCGAGAAACGACGAGATTTCACGCGAGGAAGTGAGAAGTGGGACGGGCAAAGGCACTGGTTCCTTACCCCCTCTCTCTCTCTCTCTCTCTCTCTCTCAAGAATCTATCAGTCTATTACTATTATAAGTCCATCTATTTATCTATTAGTATCTATCAGTGTACGGTATATATCTCTCTATCTATCAGTCCAACTATCTATCGGTCTATCAATCAAGCCACCTATCC
>NC_136982.1:42481762-42484262 GCF_032717465.1 Coenobita brevimanus | reverse complement strand
AGAATGACTTGATTTTCACCTCGTTTTCAGGGCTCCACCGCACTTTGTACCACACCAAGAGCACAGGAATCACAATACAATACACCTGCTACAACTTCCAGGGCGAAATAACACTGGTAAACGCGGGAGAGGCGAGCACACAGGACGAAAACTGTGGGTTGTGGTTGTGTCTCCCCGGCGGCCTGAGCATAGAGCAACGAGGCTTACACAGATTCCGACGTGCTACTCTTTAACGCAGGGTCGGCTAGTCAGCGACGCTCGCCAGGCTCCCACACGCACACACGCACTCGCACACACGCAAATTGTCCTGTGCCGAGCCTTCCCTGATGAGTATGGGGTAAAAATTTAACGGGGAAAATTTGGGATGGAAGGAGGGGTTGTTAATGAGTACAGATTAAAGTTCTGAGGGAAAATTTTAACACACACACACACACACACACACACACACACGCACGCACGCACACACACACACACGCACACACACACACGTTATCCTATACTGAGGCTTCGCTGATTAGTACGGGGCAAAACTTCAAGGGGTAAAGTTGGGATGGATGACGTTGTTAATGAGTAGGGACGAAAAATGGAAAAGTTGAGTTTTGAATGAGTCGCACACGCACTCGCACACACGCAAATTGCTCTGCACCGATAGTCGTCCATGAGTAAGGACAAGACAAATCAAGAAAATTTGGAATGGAAGGTGTTGTTACTGAGTAGGGATTAGAATCGAAGGGGGATGTGTTGATAATGAAGTCACACACACGCACACACACACACACGCACGCACGCACGCAAATCGTCCTATATCGAGGCTTCGCTAATGAGTATGGACAAAAACCCATGGGAGGAATTTCGGATCAAAAAAAAAAAAAAAGCACGCACGCAAAGTTCTCCCGCCGACGGTCATCGATGAGTAGGGACAAGAATAATTCAAGGGGAAGATTTAGAATGGAAGAAGGGGTTGTTGATGAATAGTGACAAATAAAGAATAAGGACCAAAATGAAAAATGAAAAGGGATGAGGTAATGAAAGAATGAATAAATTGTTGAATGGATATTGATGGCTGGGGATTTATTGTAAGGGGAAGGTAAAAGTCTAATCGTCCATGAGTAGGGATGATTATTCAAGGAGAAGGTTTGAATTACTGGGAGTTGTTGATGAGTAAGGACAGAGATGGGTATGCGAGAATATTAAAGGAAGAAAATGGGGAAGTTTAGAGAGGAGGAAGAAGTTGGTGTTACAGTTGAGCGCCGTCTTCCTTTCGGGGGATAGGGAGGGAGTTGAGGGACGTCCGTATAGCCGGGCAGTGGAAGTCCCGGGGTTATATCAGTGCCACCACGTGAAGGCGTCCCTCTCCGGCACCAAGGGGATGGTAAATACGGATAATTTATTCAAGGAGAAGGTTTTGCCTGGAAAAAAGGGTCACTGAAGAGAATGGGCAGATATACTTACGTGGGGGATATTATGAGGTTGTTACTGAGGAGGGATAAGGAAAGATGATGATGATGATGAAGAAAATGAAGAAGAAAAGGAAGAGAAGAAGAAGATGAAGGTGAGAGAGGAAGAGAAAAAGAAGAAAAAAGAGAGAGGAAGAGAAGAAGAGTAAGTGGAAGAAGATGATGATGAAGAGGAAGAAGATGATGATGATGATGAGAAAAAAGAGGAAAGGCAAATAAGACGATGAAAGAAGAAGAAAAAAGTATGATTAAGAAAGAAAGAAAGAAAACGAATACGAGGAAAGAAGAAGAGGAGGAGGAGGAGGAAGAAGAAGAAGAACTAGATTCCACGTATGTAGAGGATTCATGCATTAGATAGGCAATATATTCTAGGTCACAATTTACCCCTTGAACAAAGCACACATTACTAGGTGTCCAGAGGGAGGGATAGTGTGTGTGTGTGTGTGTGTGTGTGGTGAAGTGACAAGGGCGCCATACTTCCCTGTCATCGCCACCACCGACGTGAGCGCCACCTTACACACACACACACACACACACACACACACACACACACACACACACACACACACACACACACACACACGTCTTGCTCGCTCTTACACTTCACACACACACACACACACACACACACACACACACACACACACACACACACACACACACACGTCTTGCTCACTCTTACACTTCACACACACACACACACACACACACACGTCTTGCTCACTCTTACACTTCACACACACACACACACACACACACACACACACACACACACACACACACACACACGGCCTTTCTGCTCGTACACACGCTCATTAAAATATAATTCTTGATTTTTTTTTACTTTTTTTACGTTCATGATAATGCTTACTCAAGGATGACGGAGAGAGAGAGAGAGAGAGAGAGAGAGAGAGAGAGAGAGAGAGGGTAGATATGCATGACAGAAAATGGATAGTCATGTTGATATGCATGATAGAAAATGAGAAGGAAAGAGAGAGAGAGAGAGAGAGAGAGAGAGAGGGTAGATATGCATGATAGAAAAT
>NC_136982.1:42456762-42476762 GCF_032717465.1 Coenobita brevimanus | reverse complement strand
ACGTAAACAAAGCGACTCCACATACGTCATCGTTAGGCGGGATGGGACGCCACTTCGGTAGGCCTCACTATTTCGGAGTTTTTTTGTTTTGTTTTAGATTTTGAGATATATTGCATGGGCGAAAAATATTGCATGGATAAATAAATACCCGTGTTTTGTTATTATTATTATTATTATTATTATTATTACATAGGGCCTTACTTCGTTATTCGGCAAACTTGGCCCAAACTAAGTCATTTTAAGGCAATTGCCGATTTTTGGAAATTGGAAAATATTTTGATTATTAATATCTATGTATGTCTATCTGTCTGTCTATCTACCTATCAGTCTATGAACGAAAAATTGGAGTTCGAGAAATGCGAGAATATTTATTTTTCCGAAAGCAAAGATTCCACTACCTTTATGCCAGAAAATTGGCATAAATTAATCCTTTGCAATTCATTTTCATATATTTAGAAACAGGAAAATATTGTATTAATTAATATATACCCCATTAGGGACAGGGAGATAAGGAGGGAGGTTACAAGCAATAATTTTATGACAACATTTTCGAAAGCAAAGCGACTTACTTCACAATTCCACAAAAATTAACGCAGACTAATTCTACCCTCCCATTTTCTGAGTTTTAGGGGACGAATAATATTGTAATAATTAATGTGTGTCCCGTTAGTGGTGAAAAACTAGGGGTGGAGGTGAAAAACGGAAAATAGTGGAGCATTTTCGAAAGCACAATGATGCAGATCGCTTGGGTTCGTGGGCAGTGTTGCCACATCCAGGCTGCCTCACCTATAACTTTCCACCGCTAATACACGTAGTCATGACAACCGCTCCGGGCCTCTCTCTCCCTCTCTCCCACTCTCTCCCACCTCCCCTCTCCCACGCAGAGGCCTGGGAGAGGGGTAGGGAGCCCGTATGCCCGACGTAGGAGAAAGGGTGGGAGCGGGAGGGGTGTGGTACTACTGCTATTCCGCCATATTGATTTTCCTCTATCACAGGGGCATCTTTCCTCTTCCAGCTGGGACCGTGGGAGTGGAGGAAAATAGTGGAGGAAAGGAGAGAAAGCGTGGAGAGAAGGAAAGAGTGTGGAGGAAAGGTGTGGAGAGATGGAGGGAAAACGGAGAAAAGGGGAGAGAGAAAATGCACAAGTAAGGGGGGACAGGAGGAGAGGACGAAAATACTGGAGAGAGAGAGAGAGAGAGAGAGAGAGAGAGAGAGAGAGAGAGAGAGAGAGAGAGAAATACTGGAGACTGGAGGGGAGAGAAATAGTGGAGAGAAGGAGGGAAAATGGTGGAGAAATGAAGGGAAATATTCATGAGGAAGGAGGGAGGGAGAAGGAGGTATGGAGAGAACCTATTTTCCCCATGAACCTATTTTCCCCATTGACCAATTTTCCCCATGAACCTATTTTCCCCATGGACCTATTTCCCCCGTGGACCTATTTCCCCCGTGGACCTATTTCCCCCGTGGACCTATTTCCCCCATGAACCTATTTCCCCCATGGACCTATTTCCCCCATGGACCTATTTCCCCATGGACCTATTTTCCCCATGAACCTATTTCCCCCATGGAAGCTTGGAGATCTAGAGACTGACTAGGAGATGTATGTGAGCGAAGTAGAGGAGAGGGGGAGGGGGAGACCGAGGATGAGATGGAGGGATGGGGTGGAGAGGTATATGAGAGGAAGAAATGTGAGTTGGAGAAAGGGCAGTCTGATGGCGGGGATTGGGTAACATGGAGGCGTTTTATTTTTGTCTACCCTTGAATAAAAATGTTTGGCAAAGATTCCTAACTCCTTCTGGGTTTGATCTGACTAGTAACCAAGGAGACTCATGGAACGCACGCAACGTTTGTCCTTCAGCGATTTAGTTTTCATATTGCCCCTAACGCTCTTCTCTGATATTTATTTAGTTTTTAATTTCGTTTCTGTCGTTAATATATAAGGGGAGACTGAGGTGTAATATCCAAAATAAATGGCTAAGGAAGTGGTGTTACGGTCTCCATCGCCGAGAGAGAGAGAGAGAGAGAGAGAGAGAGGTCAAGACAAAGGTGGAGCATCCAACCCTTCCACGCCCTTTTGCATTCTCTCTCTCTCTCTCTCTCTCTCTCTCTCTCATTATTAAATAATAAATAATTCTCATTTTTACATCATTCATTATTACAATCGTCTCTGCATAATATTTCACGTAGCTCAGTGACAGAAAAAGACAGTACTACGGCTCTACGTTCTTTCCATAGCACTTCTTCGTGACTAGCGCCGTGCATTATTAGGCCAAGTTAAGGTGAATAGAGTGAAGGCTGACAGGATTTGTTATTAAATATGTATGGGTTATGCATAGGGATGGGTGAATAACGTACACACACACACACACACACACACACACACACACACACACACACCAGTTGCATTGTAGTGGTAGTAGACGTAGCAGTAGTAGTAGTAGGCGTAGTAGTAAAAGTAGTAGTAGTAATGGTGGTGGTGGTAATAGTAATAATAATAATAATAATAATAATAATAGTAGTAGTAGTGGTAGTAGTAGTGGTAGATGTAGTAGTAGTAGTAGTAGGGGTTAAGTAATCCCTAATACTTACCTCATTCCTAATACCCACTACCAGTACTACTACCTAATACTTTCAAACATACTTAACCAATACCCCCAACTGATACCTAATACCTAATACCCGCCATTTTCTTCTGCATCAATTTCTCTGAACACACCCCAGTTAACCCGTTCCCTGAGGCCCGAAAATTCCAATGCGCGCAACAGATGGCGACCCACCCTCTCATGACACCACTTGGACGCTGATAATTAACTTTTGTCCTAATATTGCGCTACAAATACAACAGTCTTGGTCCTTCTTGGACCCCCTTTTCCTTCAATAAATAATACCAACTAACACCACACTAATACCAATTAATACCACGCTAAAACCAACTAATACCACACTAATACTAATAGCCAACCACACTAATGCCAACTAATACCAACTCATACCACATTAATACCAACTAATACCACGCTAATACCAACTAATACCACACTAATACCATCAAGTAATACCCAATTCCACCAACTAATACCTTATACTTAATACCAATACCACAATAATATCACTCAAAATACCAGCCATTAATACCAGACATCAGAAACACCTTATACCTACCTCATACCAACACTAATACCAAAATACCAGCAATACCAGATACTCGAAACACCTTCTACCTTCCTAATACCAGCACTAATACCAAAATACCACCAATACCTGATACGCGAAACACCTAATACTTACCTAATACCAGCACTAATACCAAAATACCAGCCAGTCATACCAGTCACTCGCCTCCATCATCACCCTTAACAGTCCTTGAAGTAACCGTTTTCTTTCACCTTTAAAACGACTCGCGTGTATTTGAATTAAAAACTATATTAACGCTATTATTATTATTTTTTTTGCACTACTACTACTACTACTACCACTATTATTATTATTATTATTATTATTATTATTGTGTCATCACCACCACCACCATTACCATAGTCATTATTTTTCTTGATAGTAATATTTCGCTTACTTCATTACCCCTGTATTCTTTCTTCTGTCAACCTATATTATTAATCTTTAAAAATAACTAATATTACAAAAGTTAATGAAGGCTGCATCTTACCCTTTCAACTCGAGTGGTCTCCCCTCTCAGCAGAATAGAATCGTCCGGAGATCTGTATTTAAAATTAATGACGTCATTGTAGGGAAAGTACAGTCTTACTTTAGGGTACTTAATTCCACCTAAATTAAGGGTTTTATTTCTGCTATCACTTATTTACCTTATTTATTTCATCGTATTCATATTTAATTACGTTTTTATAGGTAGCGTGAACTGTGTCAGCTTTTGTTTTGAGTGTGATTAAATGATGATGAAAAATAATCAGTGGGGTGATATGGGCTTAATGAGAGAGAGAGAGAGAGAGAGAGAGAGAGAGAGAGAGAGAGAGAGAGAGAGAGAGAGAGAGAGAGAGAATAATTGATGAATGTGGAAATATTAAAGGAACATAAAAAAAAAGGCAGTGTATGTTTAATGAGAGAGAGGGAGAGAGAGAGACGGGAGGGAGGCAGTGTGGAAAGGGGAGGATGTGGAGGGCGGGAGGGATGCGCAGTGACCCTAAAATTCTGATTGACACCGCGAACATCCACGTTTTTCTCCACGTCGAGGCCTCTAACTCACCCCCATACTCTCTAAAATAATACTAGAAGGACTGAGAGAGATAATTCTAGGTGTTGGAGGGGCGAGGAAGGTGAGAGAGAGACGGGAGGGAGGGAAACATTCATGGGGGGAGGGGTAACGGGGAGGTCCAACAGCGTCAGTGTCCAACTTGATCAGTGGTGGCGGGGCGCGGGGTCGGCTAGTCAGCGACACCAGCCTCCCCCTTACCCCAGCCCTACCCCCTTCACTCCACCAACCACGTCTTCTACTTCCTACACAATACTGGCTATCGAAACCTATCGATTTTTGTGCGTCTTGGCTTATTTTACCTGGTGCAGGGGAGTTTTGAGATGATTTTTCACCTGTAAATGATGCACAAGACATTATATTTAGCGGTACGAAGGTCAAGGAGACGGGAATAAATGTTGGAAATGTTTGGCTGGCAACTGGCTCGGCTCGGTCTGGAACCCGCTCAAGAGACTGTCTGAACCCGGCGAAGCTGAGCACTCGGGTGACTTTCTTCACACGTCCTGCCCTCCCTTTCTCACCTACTTCGGACACGCTCCTATACATGGTTAGAAGAATTTTGCCCCGAGCCGATTTTGAATTTTCCGAAACGGCTCCCATCATGGCGGATCGGGAATTTTGCATTTGAGTATGAATGAAATTGCGGCGGTAACTACAACGGGTGTTTTGTGGCGATGAGGTGACCAGCCCAGCCCTGCTCCAGCCTTCCCTCTATCACCAGGAGCCATGATGATGCTTGGGGGGGTTAGGATTAGGCCGAGTTAGGTCAAAATAAGGTGATGCGAGATTACGTATTTTTTCGTTTTGTTATGATTGGCTAAACTTGAATGTGTTGGGGTAGGTTAGGGTTAGATTTGCTTTTGTTTTGATAATTATGGATACATTTTGATAGATATGGGTTAATTAGGATATAAATGGCTAGATTAGGTAAGAAAAGGGCGAGATAAAGTTACATTAGACTTCATAAATCCACTTTGTTATGGCCAGGCGACTTGAATGTATTGGGGTAGGTTAAGATCTTTGTTTTGCCAAATAAGGCTTGATTAGAAAATATTAATTAGGATAGACACTGATAGACTAGGATAAGGCCGAGATAAGGGCTCCAAAAGCTGATAAGAAGGTAGGTTAGCTGGGTCATGTGGGGTCAGGTTAGGTTATGGTTACGTTAATTCATAGGTAGTTGAAGGTCAGATAGGTTAGGTTAGGCTAGGTTAGGTCAGGTAGAAGTTAGGCTCAGGTCATCGTAAGGTCAAATTAGGTCAGGTTAGGATTATATTTAGATTAATTTGTGAGGCTAAAGTTAAGTTAGACGAAGTTATTTAGTATTTTTTTTAACCCAGTCTATTGATTCTGAGAGAGAGAGAGAGAGAGAGAGAGAGAGAGAGAGAGAGAGATGACGCCTGGTGGTTGAGTGGGTTAGGACGCGCTGGCCGGACTGAGCCTGTCGGGGTTTAGGTCCAAGGTTTGGTTGGGATTTTCTTTCTCACATAATGCCGCTCAGGGACGAGGGAGGCTGGTCACCTTCGCCTTAAATGTAGGTACTATATAGCCTAACCTCGGAGCCCTACGATCATAAGTGAAAAAAATATTGACTAAGGGATGGAATATTGCACTTCTCGGCCAGTACATATAGCTCTTAGATAGATAGATAGATAGATAGATAGATGGATAGATGGACATGCAAGATAAATAAACTGGCAGATAGAAAGATAGATAGATGGATAGATAGACAGATAGATAGAAGGACAAGATAAATAGACTGGAAGATAGATAGATAGCTAAAGAGAGATATAGATAGGTAGATAGAGATGGACAGACATATAGATAGATAGATAGATAGTCAATATATAGGACTGGCAGATAGATTAATAGATAGATAGACAGATTGATAGATAGATAGATAAGGAGACATTGGTAGACAGAGATGGACAGACATAGACAGATAGCTAGGTAGACAGAGTAGATAGACAATAGACATAATTTACATCTGTTTAACCCACTCATGCCCGGGATAACTCAAGCTATTCTCACCCATGACAGACGAACATATATAACTAAGAATGAGTCATACCCCTAACACCTCCTCCTTAGCGATTTATTTTTGGATAGGGCTGGTTAACAATCCTTTTGCTCTTTAAGTATGTTATGGCGATATGTGAATGGTTTTGGTAACACGGGGAAGTTAAAATAAGTCGCTTAGGAAAAGGTGTTAGGGACCATCCGACGAGAATACCGGCCACCAGCGCCCCCCTCACGGCCGGGACAACTCTAGTAGGCTTCTTCAGGCAAGACCAAGCCCATTCCACTGTGAGTCATATGGCAATTACTACTACTACTACTACTACTACAACTACTCAGGAAAATAGTAACGCGTCATAGAAAAAAAAAAAAGTACTAGTCAGGAAGAAGTGCAAGGGAGTCTCCATAGAAAACGGAAAAACTGCTCAAAGAAAATGGAACTGACTTTTTAGAACAGGTCAAAATCAGAATAGGTCAGTCCTCTCTCTCTCTCTCTCTCTCTCTCTCTCTCCTTCCAAACATCAAACTCTCACAAAATGATGATGGTGATGATGATGATGATGATGATGGTGACGATGGTGATGATGATGATAATGATCGTGTATTATCTACTGTTTACACGAAATTGACCCTTTCAGTACGAGTGGCCAATTAAACCTCCATTCTGGCTACCTCAAGGCGATTTGAAGTGGTAAATGAGCGTTATTTAATCACTACTACTACTACTACTACTACTACTACTACCACCACCATTATAGCAGTAGTAGTAGTAGCAGTAGTAGTAGTAGTAGTAGTAGTAGTAGTAGCTTTCCTTGAATTTAGTATAGTCTCCCTTGGCCAGTTTTCTGTTAGTCCATTTTCAGTGATTCTTTTATACCCTATCTTTGGCGGAATGGTAAATAAATAAATAAATAAATAGAGAGATAGAGAGAGGGAGAGAGAGAGAGAGAATTCCCCTATTCTTATCAGTCCTGCCACACTGATAAATAGAAAATTAGATAAGGAAATGAGATAATACGGCATACTTGTTGCTCCTGATTACGTATTTATAGTTATTTTTACCGCCATTTTTTGCCGCCTGTTGTATTACTGTGTATTCCTGGGTTTGTACTTTATTTTTTAATTTGTCTTTAAGTTTACGCCATTCTTACACCCGCGCGTGTGAAGTGAGCTGGTTTTTGTTTTGATCGGTGTGTGTGTGTGTGTGTGTGTGTGTGTGTGTGTGTGTGTGAGAGAGAGAGAGAGAGAGAGAGAGAGAGAGAGAGAGAGAGAGAGAGAGAGAGCAAAGTAGGTACAACAGTTTTGGTCTTATTTGGATCACACTTTATGGAAGAGTTGAGGATCACCCAAGAGAACGACCTGTAGACTTTAGAATAGATCAAAAGTCAAGGTCACAGGAAACGTCAAAGGTCATCAGGGAAGGTCAATGGTCAAGGTCACAGGGAAAGGTCAAAGGTCATGGTCACAGAAAAAGGTCAAAGGTCATGGTCACGGAAAAGTCAAAGGTCAGGATCACAAGGAAAGGTCAAACGTCAAGGTCACAGGAAAAGGTCAAAGGTCAAGGTCACAGGGGAAGATCAGACGTCAAGGTCACAGGAAAAGGTCAAAGGTCAAGGTAGGTCACAGGAAAAAGTTAAAAGTTAGTCATGTAAGGTCAAAGGTCAAGGTCACAGGAAAGGTCGAAGGTCAAGGTCACAGGAAAAGGTCATGTATTCGGACCAAAGACTATTTGGTGGGCGCGGGTATTGCACTTGCGCCCTCTTGTACTTAATTTTATTTACAAAGGAATAAGAAAATGGTGGGAATACACTAAAACACTTAAGTTCTCCCTCTTCACCTTCTCAGGCCGATCTATCTATCTATCTATTGCCAGACACCTTAATCCCGTGAGGGGTGGCCACAAACAAATCGCCCCCATGTCGTCCTGTCCCCCCGACATTCCACTGCCGTCCCCCACCAGCTTACACCCCCGCGATAAAGTTAGGAATATTTGACCACTAGATACAAATAGAAGTAAAAATCCTATGCCTATTAATTTATTTGAAGGATAACTATATAAACTTAGGAAATATATGGTAATCCTGACATCCTGGAGCTATAACTAGTCTATCTATCTGTCTGTCAGTCTGTCTATCCATATATCTATCTATCTGTCTGTCTGTCTATCTATATATCTATCTATTGGTCTATCTATAGCCATTAGCCAGACACCTTAATCCCCGTCCCCTACCATTTCCCTCCCCTTCCCTTCCCCCTGCAACTTACACCCCCTCCTTCATATACCGCTCTACTCCATCCCTCCATCTCATCCTCGGCCTCCCTCTCCCCTGCTCCACCTCACTCACATACCCTCTACCTACACACCCAGACAAACTTAGAGAAAAAATTAGCTAAGGATGCTCTCGTTTGCTTCATATGCCCAAGAATCCAATTTAAGTTAGGAATATCTGAGTACTAGATATAGAACTAGAAATCCTACCTCTATTGAAAGGATAACTAGACGAACTTAGAAAATTAATAAAAATCCGAGCCTACTGGAGCTAGAATTTAATAAACTTAGATAAATTTAGCTAAGTGCGCCTTGAAGACTTCGAGGTGCTCATGGTGTAGTGGTTATCACATCTGTCTAACACACAGAAGGTCCCAGGTTCGAGCCCTGGTGAGCACAGAGGTTTTTTTAATATGTCTGTTTACGTATTTATGTCTGTTTACGTATTTAAGGACTTCCCATTGGCGCTGACCTTCTCTCCCTCACACCACTTTCACACCAAGACCACTTCAGCGCCAGCCTCAGTGCCATATAGACATCTTAGGGCCTGGTGTTGGTTCCTAAGTAGTCCTTCCTTCCTTCAATATCCTTCACCTACCCTGAAATCCCCCTTTAGTCTCCATTTATCCTCCGCCATGTCCTTCCTACTCCTTACTATACCTTCAGATCATAACAGTGATCTTCACTACCTGGCACTTGGATTTCACCCACTCACTCATCTTCACGTGTAGGAACTGGTCCAGCAAAAATCAAACAATTTAGCTACTGATGTCATGAAAGCAAATGTCTAACCTGATAGGAGTAGAGGGGAATAAATGCCGGAAACACACGGAAATACCAAGAAGAGAGGTGGGACGGGACAGGCAAGAAGAGACAGTAAGAGACAGTAAGAAGAGAATGATGGCAGACACAAGGGCCACTGTTATTCACCCCCTCCCCACGGGGTTATGCGGTAGGAATGAGTCTCCTCGGTTACTAGTCAAAATTTATCCTCCAGCCTGACTACACCTGGCCATCGACTGAAAGGAAACAGTGATTACTTATCTTTTCTGTGTAGAAGCAATTACAGAGAGAAGACAACCGTTTCGGCCCTGCTTGCACCCCCTACACGTATACAGACGAAATATATGCGACAATATATCAAGGAGGTGGAAGGGGAGAGAGAGAAGGAGGGGAAGTATATTATAAATGTATATAATCCGTCTCTATAATAATAAT
Organism: Coenobita brevimanus; assembly: GCF_032717465.1. Taxonomy (NCBI): domain Eukaryota; kingdom Metazoa; phylum Arthropoda; class Malacostraca; order Decapoda; family Coenobitidae; genus Coenobita; species Coenobita brevimanus. The sequence continues at coordinate 42,467,031 of NC_136982.1, read as the reverse complement.
AATAATAATAAAAAGGGAAGGAAGGAGGGGGTACAAGAAGAGTTGGTCTATCTATCTATCTATTGCCAGACGCCATAATCCCGTAAGGGGAGGCCATTTGACTTCGAGTTATTTGTTTTACGGAGAGGGGCACTAATCCTCCACCAAGCCACTTCTTGACACGTAGGGAGCACGTATGGTTTGGTTATAGTGTTACCACCCAGCGCTGTAAATGGTTTCTTGGCTTACAGGAAACCATTTGGCTTGTCACTCAACGTAAAGCCACCTGTAAAGGAAAGAAAAGCAATAAGAAGTGATAGGAAAGATGGGAGAAATAGGAGAGGAGGGCAGGCACAGAAAAAGAATGATAAAGGCTAAGGAATAATAGGCAGCACTACATCAAGTGAGTGGATGGTCGCCACCACCTACCACCCGAGTTAATTGGTGAGGAAGTGTATTTCAGGAGAGCTAAATAAATAAATAAATAGCCTGCATAAGAATATGTATTAAATGCAGGAAATTAAAAATCAAAATATCACCCAATATTCATTGCCTAATACATCTCCCAGCGTCATAACCGTCGCCATGGCAACGGGTTAAAGAAAGATGGTGGCGGGTGTGAGGTGCGGTCGTGGAATGTGAGGGTGCGGTTGCCGGCGCGGGCTGTGGCGGTCAGGCGGCGAGGGTGGCTCTGCCTGTGCCTGTGGGTGTGGGCGACCAGCCAGGCGGTATAGGCGGCCTGGCTCTCCCCCGCCCTCCTCTCCCTTCGTCGCGACACCTCTTCTGATGCTTGAACGCTTCTGAAATTACGAGAACTTGGTATAGCAGATTAAATGTTACGTATTACATCTTATCATCATCATTAGCATCATCATCATCATCGCCATCTTCCTCCTCCTCCTCCTTCTCATCATCATCATCATCATCCCGCCTCCTTTTCCCACATGCAGATGAGGTGAGGTAGGGTGGGAGAACTAATCTATCATTTGGCTTGTCACAGTGGAGTCACCAGAAAGTAGCACTACATCCGATGAATGGATGATGGGTTCTCCCAACTACTATAAAGATGAACAGGTAAGTAACATATCTATATGAGTGATTCCTTACCTTATTTTTTCCCGTTTTTTCTCCTCCCGCTTTCGTTTCTCCCATTCTTCCAAAGCTGATTTAATTCTCTCCTTTTTCCTCTCTTCCTCTCTTAATTTCCGCTCCTTTTCCTCCTCCTCAAATTTTATTTTCTCTCTTCTTTCCTTTTCTTGCTTCTTTTTTTGTCTTATTCCTTCCCTTCTTTTCGCCTCCAACCATTCCTTCACTTTCTGTGTCCCCTTTTCCTTTTCACGAATAAGATTTTCACTGATTTGCTTACGAGCGGCTGTCTCCTCCTCATCCTTTTCAGACCTACTTGAACTTTTTTCACTGCCGTGGCCATCTTTAGTGTAGGAAGACTCTTTTTCGTGAGATTCATCAAATTTTTCAACGCTTCGACCGACGCTGGATTCTAGGTGAGTGTCCGTTCCATTATCCTCCGTTTTCTCTGATTCTTTAGATCCAGAGAAAACTTTTGTATAGGAGGAACTCGCACTTGGAGATTTTTCGAGGAATGGTTTCTCGCTGGAGTATGTTTCCGCCGTCGTTTCTCCCGAGTGTTGACTATGGTGGCCAATGACATCCTTTGAGACCGTAGGCGTGGGTGTGGGCGTGGAAGACTGCTTGTTGTCACGGTCGCTGACGTCAAAGGTGTCTGAGTAGGACGCCTCCTCCTTAGGCTGATGACCTTTACTCTCGTTCAGGGCAAGCTTCGTCGTCTTGTTAACGATTTCAGCATATTCTTTCGATTTTAAATTTGGCGTGGAGGTACTGTACGGTATCTGGTGCTTGGCTTCCTCTGGTTTCTTGTCCCGTTCATTATCGCTGTCAAAGAAATCATCGATCATAACGACTGATATAAATATAGCTATGGCGCATTTGATGTAACTCAACAGCACACAGTAAGATTACGCCTCATTCGTCCACGACAAATTATTCACAGTATATCAAGCCACAATGCAAGTTTAAAATGAAGGGGATGAAGGAAAAGGAAGGCCTAAGGTTTGCAGCACCACCAGTTCTAAGGTCCGGCCACTCTCTGAAACAGGAATGTGATGTGGAGGTGGAAGATTTCTGATACTGTGACCCGTTTTCTTTTACACCTTTCATTGCAACCTCCTCGATCACAACCACTTTATATTTCACACAGATTAACACCTCCATGGACCATACTTGCTAGATGAATGATGATTTATGAAAACAGGAGCTGCAGAGTGTTAATAGAGGCCAAGGGTACATCTGGCAGCCTGGAGATATGAAGATCGATAAAGTGGCTATAGCAACAGGTGCAGCGGTGAATGTTTGAGCGATATCGAGTGTGGCCCTGTACAAATGGCCTTCCAACACGCCATTATAACGTAGTGGATGAGCGTGACACGAATAACTCTCCATTACCCGCTATTTCGTCGACTTCAAAACAAAATATTCCGCGCGCGACATTAGAATCTTTATTTTCTGACCTGGCCTAAAATCGCCATCTCTCCATCTTGAATGCTTAGGAGTAGCGATAGAATAACAATAAAATATGATGCTAGTCACGAATAAGTGCTACCGAAAGGATGTAGAGCCGCAATATTCTCTTATTATTACATCTAAGTGAAATTACTGCAAAAGGTCGAAAATCTGGGCCAAGTTAAGAAGTAGCCTGTATACGGTAAGGACTTCGAATTCTCTACACTTCGTTCACTTCAACTTGGCAGAGATTTTCGTCCTTTAGCAGCTTATTACACGTAGCTCAGTGGCAAAGTAAAAGACTACGGCTCTGCATCCTATCTGTAGCACTTCTTCGTGATTAGGACCATGTATTCACTTTGATACTCGTATTTTTGAATCCCAACCATACATTTTATTTTTTTAGTGGATGGGGATGTGATGATGATGATGATGGTGGTGGTGGTGGTGATGATGATGATGATGATTGGTGATGGTGATGGTGGTGGTGGTGGTGGTGGTGATGATAATGATGATGATGATAATGCTGGTGATGGTGGGGTTAGTGGTGATGATGATGATAATGATGATGATGATGGGGTTAGTGGTGATAATGATGATAATGATGGTGATGATGGGGCTAGTGGTGATGATGATGATAATGATGGTGATGGTGGGGTTAGTGGTGATGATGATGATGATAATGATGGTGATGATGGGGTTAGTGGTGATGATGATGATGTGATGAACGGCCATGTTCGTAGAGGGAGAGAGAATTAATAAATACACACACACACACACACACACACACACACACACACACACACGCTCGCTGGCTCAGTGGTAACGTTCTCGCATGCCATCTGGTAGACGGGAGTTCGCGCCTCGCTCAGGGTGTGAAAAGTTTCACTGACGAAGTGGGTGGTTACTGTCCCCCATGAGCAAGGGGACGGGTGTGTGCGTGTGTGAAGGTCACAGCCTTGCCCTTAGATCGGACTATATGAGCTCTCAGCTCCCTTCCGGGAGGGTAGAAGCTGACGATCACGACCATCAAGTGATCCTGACCGACCCGGTGAATTACACACACAATATAATCAACAGTGTCGTCTTCTGTATAACAAATCGATATTAATTTTATGGAGAAATGGACAAAGATAAAAAGGGACTAAAATATCTATCTAATTATGTATCTATCTATCCATCTATCCAAAAATCTATCTATCTGTCCATCTATCTATCTATAGCCACACATATCTAAGCAAAAGTTTTCACAGAGGGACGGACTTAGATGAAACTAGAATCTAAACAATTTATTTTTCTTTTATTATCATCCTTGTTGTCTGACAGAAATAGTTTATATAAAAAATCAAGCTTCGTTTCTTTCTCATCCTCTTCCTCCTTCTCTTCCCTCTTCATCTCCTTTCTTCTTCTTCTTCATCTCCTCTTCTTCTTCTTTTCCTCTTCATTCCTCTTCTTCATCTCCTCCTTCTTCTCCTCATTCCTCTTCTTCTTCTCCTTCTTTTCCTCCTCATTCCTCTTCTTCTCCTTTCTTCTTCTTCATCTCCTCGTCTTTACTCCTCATCTCCTCGTCCTCCTCTTCCTCTTCCTCACAGCAACTCAACCGTGCTCCCCAATCATCAATCTTCTTCCTCCTCCTCCACGACACCAAACCACCGATTACTTTCCTCGTAAAGGGACGCCGACTGCAGACACATCTCCTCGTTCACATCCCCGCAGATGAGGTTAGCTTGGCGGAACATAGTGGCATTTGGACACACGTAGCTGTAGTGTAGGACAGTCAAAATCTCTCCAACGTCGTTCTTGATGGGGTGACAGACGTGGAAAATCTGGCAGTCGTTCTCCACATCGGCGTAGTATCCGTAGGGGCGGCCGTCGCATGAGAAGGTGAGGTCTCGGGGCTTGTTTAAGAGTGCGTCATATCCCGATGGCAGGTCGCTGGCTACGGTGAGGAGGGGGAGAAGGAGGGTCAGGATGAGGGTGAGGGAGGGCATGATTGGTGGTGCTGAAAGGGAAATAGGATTCGGTTAACGTAGAATCACTTAATAGATTAGGAAAGCGAAGAATTAAACAAGGGAGATGGAAAGAGAGGAATATATGAATCAATCGCTACATCCTTCCTTGATTCTACGCGGTGATGGAGGAAGAGGCAGGAGTAAGAATCACTCGGCATGCATTCTTTTCATCCCTCCAGCTTCCTGAGCCGAAATTCATATTCATCTCTTACGATATTACAAAACTAAATAAATAAATAAATAAATAAATAAATAAAAATAGATAATCTTAAGAAAAACAAACTTAAAAAAATAGCATACTGACTGATCTCTCTCTCTCTCTCTCTCTCTCTCTCTCTCATTTAGTAACGAGTCCTCTGAAGACACACACACACACACACACACACACACACACACACACACACACACACACACACACACACACACACACACACAGCTAGGCTACTCAGTCCCGATATTTAAGGCAAGGATGACCACCCTCACTCGCCCCTGAGTCGCATCATGTGGACAATGAACCACAACTACTAATATAAATCCCTACGTGGCTCATCCGGTTGGGGCGCCGAAACCCACTAAACCACCAGACATCAGTGGGTTATATGGTTACCACCCAGCGTAGTAAATGGCTTCTTGGCTGACAGGAGACCATTTGGCTTGTCACTTAATGTAAACTTTCACTGTGGCATAATTTCACTTGTGTTTATATATCCACCACACTACCACCACACCCCTACCTACCACAACCTCTACCACACACTACCACCACACCCGTACCTACCACAGCCTCTCTACCACACACTATCACCACACCCGTACCCACCACAAGCTCTCTACCGCCCACTACCACCACACCCCTACGTACCACAACCTCTCTACCACACAACCACCACACCCCTACCTACCACAACCTCTACCACACACACTACCACCACACTCCTACCCACCACAACCTCTACCACACACTACCACCACATCCCTACCTACCACAACCTCACTACCACACACTACCATCACACCCCTACCTACCACAAGCTCACTACCACACACTACCACCACACCCCTACCTACCACAACCTCACTACCACACACTACCACCACACCCCTACCTACCACAACCTCTCTACCACACACTACCACCACACCCCTACCTACTACAACCTCTCTACCACACACTACCACAACAACAACTGCTACCTACCACAAACTACCACCACACTACCACCACCTACCACACACTGCCTACCACATTACGAGCATATCACCACACTGCCACACCACACTACCACCCCATACCATCACCACCCCATTCCACCACACCACACCATCACAACCACCACACAACCACCACACCACACAACCACACCAGCACCACACCACACCATCACCACCCCACCCCACCACACCACACCACCACACCAGCACCACACCACACCACCATCACACCACACCACCACACCAGCACCACACCACACCACACCACACCACCTACCTGTTGATTGGTGAGACAGGAAACGAGAGGAAGAGGTGTGTGAGGCTGCTTATATACCCACCACACCACCACCACCACCACCACCTACCACAGTACCACACTACCACCTACCACACTACTACCACCACCACCACCACCACACCACCACCACTACCACAACCACTACCATCATCACCACTATCACACCACCACCACTACCACTACCACCGCCACCAGAGAGGAGGACAGAGAATGATAAAAGTGAAGGAAGAAATAGGCAACACTACATCGAGTGAGTGGATGACGGTCGCCCCCACATACCACCCCCTCCGCAAAAGGACGAAAATCTGGGCCAAGTGAAGGTGAAAGAACTATAGCAATGTCCTAAATTGATAAAAAAAAATTGTCCAAAGTCTATCTATCCAAATTTATCTATCTTTACATCTACTTTCCACTGCGATAGAGAATGAAAAATAAAGTAACGATAGATAGCATGACGTAAACAAAGGAAGAAATGATAGATTAAACACATGCAAAAGAAATAATAATAATAATAATAATAATAATAATAATAATAGTAGTAGTAGTAGTAGTAGTAGTGGTAGTAGTAGTAGTAGTAATAATAATAATAATAATAATGATAATAATAATAATAATAATAATAATAATAATAATAACAACAACAATAATCGCCATCATCACCACCCTCATCACCACCACCACTACCACCACCATCGCTACCACCACCATTACTACCACCACCATCATCATCACCACCACCACCACCATCACCATCATTACCACCACCACCATCACCACCACCACCATCATCACCACTACCACCACCATCATCACCACCACCACCATCATAGTCGTCATCATCATCATCATCATTGAAATTGGGCCCAGAGATTTAAAAAACATCAGAGAATGAGAAATAACCAAAATTTATCCACTCAAAAAATGGGCCACACACTCACTCACTCGCCCATGAAGCTCTTGGAATCCTGTCTGAATTAACAATTGATAGAAAATAAAAATACAATATAAGCAGCAATGGATGTATCACAGGTAAGCAAACCAAGCATATGTGTGTGTGTGTGTGTGTGTGTGTGTGTGTGTGTGTGTGTGTGTGTGTGTGTGTATGTGTGTGAGACGGTGTTGCCTGGGAGACGTACTTACAGTTGGTCACAAAAGTTTGGTTCAATCTCTGCCTCTCTCATTCCTCAATTCTATCTGTCTGCCTATCTATCTATCTATTTATCTATAGCCAGACGCCTTAATCCTGTAAGGGGTGGCCACAAAGAAATCGTCACCATGTCGTCCTGTCCCCTGCCATTTCGCTGCCACCCTCCCAGCTCACACATCCCTCTCTCGCTTACCTCTCCACTCCATCCCTCCATCTCATCCTCGGTCTTCCTCTCCTTCTCCTTCCCTCCACCTCACTCACATACTCTCTCCTCGTCAGTCTCTCACTCCCTATCCTCTCCACGTGGCCAAACCACCTCAGTGTATTTCTCCAAACGCTTTCTACCACATCCACACCACAACGCTCCTCCACTTCAATTCACAGATGCCTAAAGGAGATGTAATGACCAAAAGTTGCATATTATTACACGTATTCTCTCGGTTAAGGAAGCTCCCTAACACCTTTTCCTTAGCGATTTGTTTTGCTTATTACACCTTGCTATCGTCCTTTGTGTTAATAAAGCCTAATATCACCATGCACTTCATAAATAACGTACAAAATGATTCTAACCTGCTGTAACCAGGAAATAAATCGCAAAGGAATAGGTGCTAGGGAGCGAGAATACAGATATACGTCACAGTCAGGCACAAAAAGAATCCACAGGTGAAGGAGAGGTAAGACAGGGCCACTAACTTTTTTTGTCTGACTGTACCTTCCTTTGTCACCCTGTAGTAAGGTCAGATCAAGGTGAAATGGGGTCAGTGATACGTCAAGGGGGTCAAGGCAGGTCAAGGAAGGTCAAGGCAGGTCAAGGAAGGTCAAGGAGGGTCAAGGCAGGTCAAGGAGGGTCAAGGAGGGTCAAGGAAGGTCAATCTCTTATCTCCTTGTCATCTATAGGGGTCAAGGTCAAGGAGGGTCAATCTCTTATCTTCACCTTATCTACAGAGGGTCATTGCTTGCTTGGTCTAGCAGTGGATATGACCCCTTATCGTCCCTCTCCATATAATCATGAACAATTTGATAATCGCCTTCTAGCTATGATTCAGCTTCTCACTCTGTCTCTGTCTGTCACACACACACACACACACACACACACACACACACACACACACACACACACACACACACACACACACACACACACACACACACACACACACACACACACACACACACACACACACACACACACACACACACACACACACACACACACACACACACACCGCACCCCCCTACACCCATATACACCTATATCCACACTCAAACTCACCCCTACCCACCCGCCCACCCACACAATCAGCATCCGTCACATATTTCATCTCCCTCACTTCAGCATCATCAGCATCCGACTCACACCCATCCACCCATCGACCCACCCAGCCTAACCCCACCAGTGTCTCTCTTTCAAGGTCTCTCTCTATCTTTAGGTACCGTCTTTATGGGATGCACCTCTCCTCCTTCTCCTGTCTCTATGTGCTTCTTTTCTTATAGTTTTTTTCTGATCGCTTCTTTGACTCATGTGTTCCATTCACGTTCCTTACCTTGTCTTTACATCCCTGATTGCTTCCTGGGAGGCACTGTTGAGAAAGGTCACGGATGGAATTTGTGAAGTGTCAGGAGGTGGAGGCAGGGTTCCGGCTGCTACTCCTTCCCTGCTTCAGCCTGCAGTCCACTGGGATCACATTAAGATTGACCTGGAGCCACAGCAACAACAACACTGCGTCGAAATTGTCAAACCGTACGGAGAGGCACTGACGAGGAGCCTGCACGTGGTGATGTTGTGTGCTCTGAAAGGGGTGAAACAGCTGCGGCATCCACTCAGGAGCGACTCTTATATTTCGCTACACCTCGCCGTGGGAAAGACGCTTTTTACCGCAAGGGCTCGCCGCTCCGCATCCCAGCATGGTATATGTTCTGTACTGTACTGTATTTGTAGGGCGGCTCTACAGAAACACTCGCTTACCTGTGGTCGACGGGTGTGACTGGCCAGACAGACCGAGGTTAAGCAACAACAATACCCGTAACATGATCTTCCGAAACTAACTAGCAATATTCAAGCGGACCTGGAAAGGGTGGAAATTTTGCTGCATTATTTCCAACCCCATTCCTTGAAGATAAATAAAATAAATAAATAAATAAATAAGTGAATAAGATAAAATATTAGCCGCGTCTGTATATACTGTAGGCGCCTGAGACCACTGCGCCACCGGGGGCTTAATGGCGTACTTGGGAATTTCAAGGAAGGCCAAAAGAGTGAGTGGAGTTGTGTTGGTGTGGACGAGGAGGTAAGGGTAACGTCCTTCCTTGTGTGACACGGGTACCTGGTGATGATGAGAGGGGGAAGGGAGGGGAAGGGGGGAAAGGAGTGGGAAGGAGGAGGGGAAGGGGGCAGGAAGGAGGGGGGTAAAAGAGGGGAGGGGGCAGACCACATCCAAATTGAGAAGGCTGGGTGGGATAGGATTGGGAATTTCAAAATGACATCAACATTCCCCCCTTCCCCTCCCTTTCCCCCCTCCCCTTCCCCTCCCCTTCTCTTGCCTTTCCCCTCCCCCTTCCCTCCCCTCCCCATCCCCATCCCCCGGTACAGCCAGACAATACTCGTACGTACAGTCGTATGCAAAAATTCTCCTTCAATCCCGTCTCGGCATTGTGTCTTGTCTTCCATAGTTCTCTTTCCTCCCCAGACGACAATGAGTATCCTTTCTTCTTATACTCTTAGCTACAAATATCTTAATAGATAGCTAGACAGATAAATAGATAGATAGATAGATAGATAGAATGAGAAATTAATAAATAAGGTAAACGGAAAGATAAATAACAAAACTAGAATTATACAGAAGATAGATTAACATAGCAATGAAGTCCAATGCTAAAGCAGAACATAGCACATTATAGCCATTAGTACTCTCTCTGTCTCTCTCTCTCTCAAAATTCCCCATGTAGCATTTTAACGAGTGTCTATTTTAAGTCGCCCTCAAAGTCACTGTAGGATTTCCCAACTTAGAGGTCATTTAGAGGTCATTTAGAAGTTATAATGATGATAATTTAAGGTCATTTTGAGATGGGCATGACTGAGAGAC
>NC_136982.1:42446762-42451762 GCF_032717465.1 Coenobita brevimanus | reverse complement strand
AAACAGAGGAAACAGGGTGTCATAGAAAACGATAGGGTGAGTAGGTAGGACTATAAGAAATCGTTCTGGGCGCCTCGGTCTCCACCTTCTCACATCACTCTCCTTCTCCTCGTTATCCAGGAGGCTAAGGACGTCGTTAATGCTCCAAAATCAGTCCTCGAGCGTGTATCCTCTACTTCCTCACGTCCTCGTCCTCGTCCTCGATGTCTACGAGGCTAAACACGGCGTTGCTCACATCGTACAAGTTACGGGAGTCCTCGCAAGGGTGGGCGTCGTCGGTGTGCGCGCAGTTCAAATTTTCCTGATCAAAACTAGTGCCGTTGTTGCAGACGAACGAATACATAAGACTCGCTTCGGCAGGTTCTCCCAAAAAGTTTCTGACGGGGACGCAGACGTGGTACACCTTGCAGTCGTTGTCCACATCTGCGTAGTATCCGTATGGGCGCCCGTCGCATGAGAAGGATGTGTCTAGGGCTTTAAAGAGGAGGTATTCGTAGTCAATTGGGAAGTGCCAGCCAGTCTGAGGCGATGAGAGGGTGAGCAAGGGCAAGAGGAGGAGCAGGAGGAGGGACGGACGCGGCATGGTGACTGGTGTGGTGGTGTGGTGGTGCTGTGGAGAATAATAATAGTGGTAGTAGCCTATAGGTAATGATGATAGTAATAATAATAATAATAATAATAACAACAACAACAACCACCATCATCATCATCATCATCATCATCATCATCATCATCATCATCATCATCATCATCATCATCATCACCTTGTAACCTTTTCCACAAATTACTTACTATAAATTTTAAGAACTAACAAAATCACCCACAAAGACAACAATTCAACCCTTAACACCTGTTGATCAGCGACTTGTTTTTTCCTTGCTACCTCCAGACGATTTTATGCAGCGTAGAAAGGAGGAGGAGGAGGAGGAGGAGGAGGAGAGGAAAAAGAGGAGAAGAAAGGGAACATCAGCCTGCAGTCCATAAGGGTTGCTACCACTACTACTATAAAACTACAACTACTACTACTACTACTATCACCATTACTACTACCACTACTACTACTATTACTACTACTACTACTACTACTACTATCCAACCCCTCCGGCGGGAAAAATCTCTCGGTACCATTGCAAAATCGTCTGACGGTAGCATGACAAAAAAAGTCACCGAACCAACTAGAATGAAAGTCAAAAAAACAGACAGACAGACAGACAGACGGATAGATAGATAGATAGATAGACAGATATAGACAGATAGATATATAAATAGATAAAATGAGGACTGTAGCTGACGGAACTGGGCAACACTCAAGGCTTAAACTCTAAATCAAGGTTGTGTAAAATCAGACGGCGTGAGGAAAGGAACGAGTCTCCTTGGTTACTAGTCAAATTCAACCCCTGCATCTGACCACACTTTATCATGGTTACATAAAAATAGACGAGCCTTATTTATCACCTAGGAATGAGTCTCCTTGGTTACTAGTCAAAATCAACACTACACCTGGCCTGCAACTGAGCTGAGGATTATTATTATTATTATTATTATTATTATTTATTATTATTATTATTATTATTATTATTATTATTATTATTATTTTGCGCTGAATAAAATCGTCTAGAGAGCAAGATTAAATTAAGAGTCGTGAAACTGAAGGGGTTAACTGCGAGAGGCTTTCCTTCAGTTGAAAAAACCGTCTGAAGGAGAGAAAGATGGTGTGAGAGGTGTGTGGGTGGTGTGAGAGGTGTGTGGGTGGTGTAAGAGGTGTGTGGGTGGTGTGGCAGGTGTGTGGGTGGTGTGGCAGGTGTGTGGGTGGTGTGACAGGTGTGTGGGTGGTGTGGCAGGTGTGTGGGTGGTATGACAGGTGTGTGGGTGGTGTGGCAGGTGTGTGGGTGGTATGACAGGTGTGTGGGTGGTGTGGGAGGTGTGTGGGTGGTGTGTGGGTGGTGTGGGAGGTGTGTGGGTGGTATGGGAGGTGTGTGGGTGGTGTGGCAGGTGTGTGGATGGTATGACAGGTGTGTGGGTGGTATGACAGGTGTATGGGTGGTGTGGCAGGTGTGTGGGTGGTGTGGCAGGTGTGTGGGTGGTGTGGCAGGTGTGTGGGTGGTGTGGCAGGTGTGTGGGTGGTGTGACAGGTGTGTGGGTGGTGTGGCAGGTGCGGGGGTGGTGTGGCAGGTGTGTAAGTGTTGTGGGGGTGGTGAGGCAGGTGTGTGGGTGGTGTGAGAGGTGTGTGGGTGATGTGGCAGGTGTGGGGGTGGTGTGACAGGTGTGGGGGTGGTGTGGCAGGTGTATGACAGGTGTGGGGGTGGTGTAGCAGGTGTGGAGGTGGTGTGACAGGTGTAGACTCTACCTGGTAATTGAAGGAAGGACGGTGGAGTCTTGAAGTAGGCACCTCAACCCTTTTATATACCCAAACCCCCTTCCCCTCCCCCTCTCCCTCCCCTCCCCCACACTGACCCTTCCCTCCCCCTCTCTTGACCCTCTCCTCATTCTCCTTCCTTCTCTCCCTTTCTCATCATCATCTCCCTGACCCTTCTCTCTCTCTCTCTCTCTCTCTCTCTCTCTCTCTCTCTCTCTCTCTCTCCATTGACCTCTCTCACACTTCTCTCCTCTCTGACCTGTATCTCTTCTCCCCCTTTCCTTTCTTTCCCTTTCTGCTCTCTCTCTCTTTTTCTCTCTCTCTCTCTCTCTCTCTCTCACACACACACACACACACACACACACACACACACACACACACACACACACACACACACACATACACACACACACACACACACACACACACACACACACACACACATCCCCCCTCTCCCCTCTTCCTAAATTTCCTCCTCTCCCCGTCTCTTCTTTCCTCCACATCCTTCCTCCTTCTCCCTCTCTATCCTCCTCCCTCACTTTCTCCCCTCCCTCTCCCCCCTTCCCCCATCCTCCCTCCCCCTCCCCCCATCACTGACCATCCTCTCCTAGCCCATTACCGTTGCTTCAAGGCCTCCGCTTCTGACACCACTATCCCCACTGACAACATCTCTGCCAACACCCGCCTCTGCAGTGGTAAGAACTTCGGGCTGAGGATTGAAAGGACGCGAGATCGAATTATAGATATCTGTTCATTTACCCCTCTCAGTGTCGGGGGAACTCTTGTATTTTCTAGCTTACCTCAGACGATTTTATTCAGCTGAGTCATAGGAGCCCGAGACATGGCAGAGTTTTTGATATCTTTTTTAACAGACCCACCCACGTCATAAAAATACCCCCGCTAATACCACCCCAATACCATCACACCAGACGAGACAGGCCTGGTATGTATTCAGTATGGACGGTGGGTATTGGCGCCCGAGTGGTGATAGGCGAAGGTGGGTGATACCAGTGCCAAAGCTACCATCACACCTGCCACCGATCATACTACCACTACCTCCATCACTGTCACAACTACCACCATCATTACCAGTATCATCACCACTACTACCACCTCCACGACCTCCTCCACCACAACTACCTCTACCACCACCACCACCAGAACCACCACCACCACCACCACCATCATTACTACCACCACCACTACGACAACCACTCCTATCATCACCCACCACCACAACCACCACCACAACCACTCATCGTTACACACCACCACCACAATCCCCCTCCCCACCACCACCACCACCACCACCACAACCCCACCAGTCCAAATCATCCCTAACCCTTCCAAAATCGTTTTAATCATCGCTCATCCTTAAATCGCCAATCGTCAGCCGGAAGACCCAACCCCAGAGACGCACCCGTGGCCAAGACGCTGACCGGTTCTCTTCAAGGACAAATCTAGCATCTTATTCTTCCCATCTGCAGTCCGTCTTATTCTCCTGAGATTTCTTTCGTACTTTCTTCTTCCTCTCGTTTCGCCTCCTTGTTCTTCCTCCTCTTCTTCTTCTTCAAATTCTTTTCCTTCTGCTGCTGCTTCTTCTTCCTCTCTTTCCTACCTCTTCTTCCTCTTTTCTTTCTTCTTCGTCTCCTTTTCCATTTTCTTTTTTCTTCTATTCTTGTTTTCTTTCTTCCTCGTCTTCTTCATTTCCTTCTTTCATCATTTTTCCTTCTTTTCTTCCTTTATTCCTTCCATTTCTTCTCTTTCTTTCTTTCTTCTTCTTTTTCCTCTTCCTCCTCCTCCTCCTCTTCCTCCTCCTCTTCATCTTCTTTACCAGTGGACAGCTTTGATATAGTCTTCGTTGACCCTTTCTTTACGAGAGCTATATCGTAAGCTATTTTTTTAATGCAAAGAAAAAAGAACCAAAGGCTAAAATCCAGCCAAATCGCCCTTCCAAACCAAAATAAACAAAAGCGAGTCAAATTCCCTATCCGCTCATTTCGAGATGCCTGGACACACTGCGTTTAAAAGATTGGCGGTCATAGGCAGAGGGAAATAGAGACAGACGGAGACAGTTCCAGAGTTGACCTGTTGCGTGCATGAAGGCCTGGGAGTATCAGTCAACTCTTGGATTGGGGAGCTGGACGGAAAAGGGGAGAGAGTGTGGCCAGAAGGGTGCTACGTGCCCTCCGTAATGGGGAAGGGATGCAAGGGGATAGAAAAAGCAGTGATAACTGAAGAGAAATAGTGAGGAATTTACACGAATTAAAAAAAAATATATATGGGAATGACGTCATGGGCCGGAAGGGGATGAGGGGGTCGATTATTATTATTATTATTTTGCATAATTTGATAAAGAAAAAAGAAATTATTAATAAAATGCAGGTTATTTATCAATTTTGTGGTTATTGAAAAATGTATGAGGATATTCTGCCCACTCACTCTCACTCTCTCTCTCTCTCTCTCTCTCTCTCTCTCTCTCTCTCTCTCTCTCTCTCTGATGATTGCTCTTTTCTCATCAATGTCTTTAGTTCATTCCGTTCCTCCTCTCCTCTCTCTTTCCCTGTCTGTCTGTCTGTTTCTTTGCCTGTCACACACACACACACACACACACACACACACACACACACACACACACACACAC
>NC_136982.1:42406762-42444262 GCF_032717465.1 Coenobita brevimanus | reverse complement strand
AGAAAGGGCAGCCAGATGGCAGAGGACTGAGTGACATGTGACATCCCTCTGGCGATAGACGGATGGATAGATAGTCAGCTAGCTAGATACAGATAGCCAGACAGAAATAGACTGATATGCAGGTAGACAGAAAGATAGATGGATGGACAGATACAGCGTGTGGACCTTTGTCACCGAAAATGCACTGAAAATTTTAAGTGAGGGGTTGGAACTCTGGCCAGCCACTGCAGCCACGTACCGAGAGTGTGGCGTTGTTGACGAGGAGCCTACACACGGTGGCGCTGTGAACCCTTGATGGAGCAGCTGCTACGTTTACCCGGGAGACAAACCTTCTTATATTTCCTTGCGCCTCGCGGTGGAAAAAACCCTGATCCAATCCGGGTTAGGTGCTGCTATTACAAAGAGGCGTCGGATTACCACTGTATTGTACCTGCAGAACGGTCCCACAGAACCAGTTGCTTACCTATGACAGACAGGTGTGCTTGACTAGACAGGTTTTAGTAATAATAACGACAGACAGCGTGGTGGCAACAGGAAAGCATCAAAGGGATCTTTTTGAGTCACTCATCTTAAACATACATTTTCTCCAATCAAACTCTACAGAAAACTTATGTTACTGGGGATACTACTACATGAATTCTAACACCGATGTTCATGGAGTTTGGTGGTTTCCTACTGTGTTTGTACAGAAAGAGAAATAACTACCTTCCAAGGTTCCCAAACAGATAATCTTATCATACTAAATAATCTCCATCAACATACCCATTACCCACACCAAGCCCCAGATCTTCCTCCCACCATCCCAGACATACCTTTTGCTCTCCAAACCTCGCCCCCACAACATCCTGGAGAGTGGTCAGAACCCTTGGTTCTGACCATCTCCCGATCATCATCACTACCAAAACCAGAATCACCCCAGTTGGCCGCAGACACACATTCACAAATTATAAGAGAGCCAACTGGGAGGCCTTCACAACAGAAACAGAACAACACTTTGAAATATTAAACAGTTAACCCATCACAAACATCAACACCGCTGTGCACACTTTCAATACAATTATTCAAAATGCAGACAAAAGACACATCCCTAGAGGCAACAGAAAGAGACACAACCCCAACTTCACACCAGAAATTCAAGGCCTCATCAGTCAAGGGGACACACTATGATACTCCCCAACGCCCACACACAAGACACCGTACAACAAATGCAAGAACTCAACACTCAGATAAACCATAATTTATCAGAACAGCTAACACTAAATTGGAATAATTATCTCCAAACACTTGATCACAAAACAAGCATCAGTAAACTCTACAAAACACTAAACAGCATCACACTCTCCAACAGCAACACTACACAATCACATGCTGTCATCAGAACAACAGACACCATACCTTCAAACAAACAGCAAGCAAACACTCTCATCAACCACTTTTCACATGTCAGCCACCTAAAACCCCATTGCAACGAGCGACGTATCATCCAAAGCAAGAGACAGCTCCCCACAGACCCAAACCGCACCTTTCACATACAGCCAGATGAAGCACATCACCTTAAGCACTCATCTGCCTGTGGACCAGACAACGTAAGCAACATACACCTTAAACACCTTGGACCACAAGGCATACAAGCACTCACCAACATAACAAACTACAGCTGCTCACACAATATAATACCCAACATCTGGAAGCATGGCACTATCATCACAATCCCCAAACCCAACAAAGACCCCACATTACCTTCCTCACACCACCCCATCACAATTCTCTGCACCCCCTCCAAAGTCACTGAACGACTGTATTACAACTAGTTACACATCACACCCCCATAGCCCCATCACAACATGGTTTTAGGCCACTACACTCACAAACATTCTCCTTACAGATCTTACAGAGAGAGTTTTTGATGGCATGAATTCAGCTAGGCCACCACAGAACACTCCTATTCACACTAGACATTAGCAAAGCATTTGATACCATCCCCCGCCACAACCTTACAAACAAAATATTCAACACAAACATGCACAATAACACAAAAAGATGGCTGGCAAACTATTTAGCAGGCTGATATGTACACGTAACATTTGCCCGTCAATCCTCGAACATTGGAAACTTCACAAATGGCGTCCCCCAAGGATCTGTTTTGTCCCCTACTCTCTTTAACCTATACATGCATGACATATACACACCCCACACACCACAAATACACATAGCTTCCTATGCGGACAACATAACCCTTACATGTATACACCAAAACGCACACAGAGCCGCACACATCCTCCAACCTTCCCCCAACACACTACACGAATGGTTCACCACAAACAGGCTCAAAATAGCCCCAGCCAAATCTACAGTGACCCTTCTCACAAACTGGACAGCGCAACATAGTCACATTCCGCACCTCATCATAAACAACACTCCCCTACCACACACACACACACACACACACACACACACACACACACAATCCTTGGTGTAACATACAATGCATCAATGTCATTTAAATAACACATCACAAACATTAAAGATAAATTAACACCAAGACTCAACACCTTGAGGTCACTTGCCCAAGGAACATTTGGACACAACAAAGAAACCACCACCACAGTATATAAACAATATATACGTTCCGTGATGAATTATGCAAGCCTTGCTTGGGCTTCTAACCTCACTAAAACACACTACAACACTCAACAGACCATACAGAACAAGGCCCTAAAAATAATCACAAGCTGCACATCTACTACACCCACAGACCATCTACACCAAGAAGCCAATGTCCTCAAAGTCAAGGATCATCTAGACATATGAGAGGCACCCAAATTCCCACCACAGCCTCCAAAAACCCGCACCATCCACTACACTACATGGCAGCACATCCACCCACACCAAGGAACATCAAAACAACAGCCAGCACACGCTATCATGTATATATACTGTCATCTCTGCCCCCTCACCCGCCTCAAACCAGCTTCCAGATATCTATGCTCAAATCACTCGCCGCTCCATTCAGTCACTCAAAGACAACACATGGCTGAATGCACAGCCTCCTGATATCCACCCTTCTGAATCCTATCTCCCTCGTTAGGACAGGGTCCACCTGGCTGGGCTGAGATGTGAGCATCATCCAGCCCTCCTGAGTTATCAGAAGAGGCTGGATGACTCCATTGCTGATCCCTGTCCAGGATGTAACACAGCACCCCACACATTATGGAAGACAGCATTGCACACAATCACCTGCATCAGCAACACAACATACACTCTCTGAGAGCTCTGTGGGAAAGCCCAGTCTCGGCTGTGGCCTTCCTTAGAGGCTGTTCGGCCAGATTGTCTAGGAAACAACTACTACTACTACCTTCCTAGTTCTGTCTGAAGGAAATTTGCAACTGGCAAAATGCAGTGAAAACCATGTATCTACTAGTGTGTGTTTCAGATGGTTCGACTTTTTCAGCTTTGGGAAGATACATATTTTTCTTTCTCTACCTGTAATTATGCCTATAACCTTTGCCCTCAGGTGTGTGGATCAGTGTACACCTTTGCTTTCATGTGATCCTTAGTGCTTGATAACGTTACCCAGTGCTGGGAAAACACACACACACACACACACACACACGTCAGTTTTGGTTGTCACAGCCAGGTTACATTCTATGCAATTTGGTCTCAGTTGTACGTCCTGTAGTCAAAATTGCCTACTATACTCTTTTTACTTTAACTTGGCCAAAAATTGCCCTCTCCACCTTAATACTCGACTGTAACAATGGATTAAAACCAGAATATGATACTAGCCATGAAGAGGTGCTATGGGGATGACACAAAGTTCTAGGATTGTCTTTTTCTACTACTGAGCAACATGAAAATCTGTAAAAGGGTGCAAATGTGGACCAAGTTAAAAATTTCTAAAAACCTAGGCTCAGCACAAATTAAGGCTAGTGACCATGATGCAAAGTTCAAGACCAGCCAACCTGCTGACCAACTGCAACCTGTTTGCTCAAGGTGCGCCAGGAAAGTAAATGTATTCAAACATTTTAGGAATCTAGCCAGTCTTGAAGTAGCACCAAAAAAATCAATAAAAATAAGTAAATGAAATATAAAAAAGATTAAATTTAGACAGGAACATAATCATGATAATTTATAAAGGGGATGTCACAAAGCCGTTACTAAATGAGAACAGATGCACATTTAATCTTAGATGAAACAGGGAACCAATCCTACGTATGTGGAGTGACTGACAAGGGTGCTCTTCTTATTAGTTACAATTAGCTTGTCGCTCAGTCTAGTCACCCAAAGGTAGCACTGTAGTGAATGGGTGGATGATGTCCTTTTCTACCATCCATCCATCATCCAATCCTACACTGCCCCATGAGGAGCGTAGGAACCCGGGGTTAGGCAGTTGGTCCTGACATTTAAGATGAGAGTGACCAACCTCACTCATCCCTGAGTGGCATTACGTGAGCAATAAACCCCAACCACCCCTTGGATATAAACCTTCACCGGCTCAATCCGATTGGAGCACATTAATTACCCACTAAACCACCAGGTGCCAAAATTTGGTTATATGGTTACCACCCAGTGTAGTACTGTAAATGGTTTCCTGGTGTACAGGAAACCATTTGGCTTGTCACTCAGTGTAGAGTCACCCACAGGCAGAAGGAAGAGGAAAGAATGAAGGAAACATTATAGCAATAAGAGAACTTAAGACACTGCATCGTTTATAAAGGCTCCGATATGCTTGCATGCGTCAGCCATGGTCACACACACACACAAACACTCACACTCACACGAGAGAGAGAGAGAGAGAGAGAGAGAGAGAGAGAGAGAAACATCATATGGCAAATAATAATATCAATAAAAACAGTAAACAATCATTTATTTCATCTGGCAATGTTTCTATCTCCAACAGTTAACACAAAAGAGCTCAAAGGATCCTTAGTATAGTCCACTATTCTTCTTGTAAAAAAAAAAAAAAAAAAAAAAAAAAAAATCACCATAAAAACACCTATTCAATATAATTCATGATACCACTACACAGAGTTATTCTGCTTATGGAAGACTTCTTGTGAAAGGTTTAACAAATATCACTATTACCTACTTCATAAGGCATTTCTTATACTTAATTCCTGATACCTGTATTGCCAGACACTTTCATACAGCTCTGGAGAGTGTCTTGCTTCACTGGGGGAAAAAAAATATAAATACAAAATAAATAACACTTCCAAATGATGACATCTATTGTATTTAGTTCTGAATGGCACTCAAAGATTTTATTAAGAGTTAAATCTTCACGCACTAATTCTTTTCATCAACACTTCCCATTTCAGCCACAGCCATTCTATTACTATTGCTCAAAAAGGTATGCAGGAACAATATCTTTCCATTCAGCTTTTGGTGTCTGATTATTTTATTCTGAGGTTGATTCTCTTTACACTACCTAGTTCTTTCCATCCAAAGGTCTACCCCTTCCCAACTCCTCACATTCCATTTCCTGATGCTGACAGATGTGTGCTGGAATTTTACTGTTTTGGGGAACTCCTTTCTATACGGTTTTGATAACAGGCAATTATTTCATTCAAGGGGTAATTCTCATCCAAAGACCTTCCCCTGCCACCCTCTCCAACTTCCATTTACTGCTGCTGACATGTGTATGTAGGAATGGTACTATCTGTTGGAAACTTTCCATTTAGAGTAATGTAGCTTTGATACCAGAAGATTATTTCATTCCAAGGTGAAATCTTATCCAACAATCTTCCTCTTCCACTCTCTCAACATTCAATCTGCTGCTGCTGACTGATGTATGCAGGAATTTTACTGTACTGTTTCTTGGGAACTTCTTACTATATACAGGGTAGTTTTGATACCACAAAGATATTTACTTTGGGGATAATTATTCTGCATAGATCTTCTCCATTCACCCTCTCCACGTCCTGTCTACTGCTGCTGACAGATGTACGCAGGAACGTTACCATCTGATGGGAACTCCTGCAGGTACCGTCGACCACCCGATGGGACCAGGATGGTGTGGGTGAACTCGTCATTGGAGGCTGGGTTGGGATGGCCTGGCAACCAGCTGGGAAGGCAGACAATGGCAGGTAAATTGATGGATTTTCATGCATGTAAAGTAAGTCCTTGTCACATGTTTCTTCTTTTTTTTTTTTTTTTTTTTATGTCCGTTTCACATTTTAGTCCATAGTTAATTTAAAAAAAAAATGCCTATTATGTTCCAGAGCTACCTATACAGCTGACTGGCTGACATGCCCATATTTACAATACTGGTAATAAAAATTATTTCACAATATTTTGCAATCTATCACCAACACATAACTAGGATTTACTGCAGTAGTCTTCACCAAAAGCAGGGCCGAGGAATAGCCTATTTATTCAAAGGCGTAACAAATGCTGCAGAAGGTGAAAATGATGAGTTCAAAGTGAGATAATGAGGAACACATGGGAGCTTGAGAGACATATGTGACCCAATGCAATGTCTGAACAGTTGGGGAGAAAAGTTTGCACCAGATTTCACCACTTCTACTTCTCATCCTCCTCTGCTAGTTAATTCCTGAGACAGGCTTGGTATGCATCTTTACTCACATATGATTCTCTTTGCTGTGATGTCACGATGAATGGTTTGAAATATCCTAAGTGTGAAGAAAAGGCAATGGAAGAGCAGACAAACTTTGATCCCTGACTCTACATAATTATCATCATTATCATCATCATCAACATCATCCCAATCCCTTTTTCTTATCTTGAGATAAAATGAGGATGTATTCAGAAACAACCCAGAAAAAACAAAAGAGATACTGTAGTAAAAATTTTTTGACTGGGGTGATACAAGATCCAGAAAAAAAAAAGAAAATATAAGTTTAGGAATAGATAACAGGCAGGTATGAGGTAAAAATCAACGGATGCTGTAAACATGATAATTTTACATGAGAGTTTCAGGCATTAGCTGAGCTTTGTTGATGTTCACTTATCCTGTAATATACAGAAGAATCAACACATTTCACATTATAAATACTGCTGAGTAGATAGTACTTATATGGGTATAAACAGGGTAGCCCATGAAAAATGTGACAAACTTCAGGATGATAATCTTGGGATAATTTTGAGGAATAAATGCTTCAAGAACATTACAGGCATAGAAGGCTACAATTACGTTTAACCATTTGGGTAAAAGGGATTTCCTCTTGTAATTTTGTGTGAATACACATACATAAATACATAATGCATGCAGATGTGCATGCAAGCAAGCAAGCACGTAGGCATGCACGCACGCATCCACACACGCACGCACGCGCACGTGCACGCGCACGCACACACACACACACACACACACACACACACACACACACACACAAACACAATTTTCTATACTGACATGTTTGAACTGAGGCTGATAGGGCTTCCATTAATCCAGGTCCATGTGTCGCCGACTTTTCTCCCACCGGCCCAGAAGATGTATGACCCGTCGGTTACATCTAGGGGAAGACGGCAGCTGCAGTCAGGTGGTGGATGTAGGTATATGTGGAGGTAGGTGTGGTCATGGGTACAGGTGGGAGGGTGTGTGAGGACAGGTAGGAGTAGGTGGGGGTATGTTGGGGCAGGTGGAAGTACCAGTACATGGGGGTTGGTGGGGACAGGCAGGGAAATTTCATACTGGAGGGGCAGACAAAATTCTAACTCCTTTCCAACTAAAACTCCTTTGATCCAGACCTGAATAAATTTGTAAGGCAGCATCAAGATTATACCAATAAAATGCATCATCATACTGAATGTGCTAGTCACATCACTCCAATAATATTTTTTTTTTGCTATATCATTACCACCACAATATAATTATACCCCACTACAGAAGTGGGAGGAATTACATAAAACCTTCAATAACCATTTCATTTCTAGAGTTCTGTTCTGAGCTGAGCAGAACTGTACAGTGGTATCACAAAGAAAATATGTAATACTGTACAACATGCCATCAGATTACAGTAAAGAGGGGACTGAACTATCATCAGTGAGCTTTAATTTGCCTGGTAGCAGCAAGAATGCAGTTATAAGCATTGTATGTCATGGCACTTAAATGGTTAATTTACTGACCACTGTAATACTGTCGATGTGTGTGAGACCATCTAGAAAATGTTCTCACTGGGCAGTCAAGACCCACCCAAAAACACTGGATAGATATGTCAGGTAATAGAGGTGGCAACAAAGTAAGACATCATGGCACTGAAGAGTTAATTTACTAACCGCTATAATACTCGACGATATGCTGTGACACTGCCTGTAATATGTTCACATCAGGGAGCACAGCTAAATCACCGCCATGGTCCTGACACAGCTTCCGTGCTTCTGGCCAGCTCTTGGACTCCCCTTGGTGAGTGGTGGGCGCCGTCACTCCTACAAAGATGCAGAGGTTCGGCAGCACACGTTGGAAGGGGACGTTGCATCCTGGAATATAAATATTGTAATTATAATATTGATACTGATGATGATGATGATCATCATCATCATCATCACAAAAGAGGGAGAACTATCAAGAGGTTATTCAGTGAAATGGGAAAGACAATCATTCACACATCATTCAAGCCCCTGGAATCCTGGTTCACCTACTAGACCTAATTATCCTGACCCTTAAACCACCTGAAGATAACAACAACAATAATAAAAATAAGAGAGAGAGAGAGAGAGAGAGAGGGGGGAACAAACACACTGAATCAAGCCTTACTGTGTGCCACCGTAGGTGACAGGACAACCGCCACAAAAAAGATGAACAATGAACACCCCAGCATCGTAAAAATCTTATGAGTGTGGAATACAGTGGAGCAGAGTGGAGTGTGTGTGGAGCAGGAGAGGGGTGGAGTGAGCATCCCCTCTACCCCACACCTGCTTATATTGCTTCACATTCCCCCAGCCTCCTCTTACCTCCCACCATCACCCTTTCCCTTCTCCCCCTCCCAGTCTTCTTCCATCCTCTCTCCCTCATCTTTTCCCTCCCTCCCTCCTCCAAGTCCTTTACTTCCAAGTCTGTTTGCTCCTCCCTATCCCTCCTACCTTCATATCCTCTTCCCCTATTCCCTCTCCCTCTTTCCCATCCTCTAACTCCTCCTTTCCCCATCCCTCTATCATCCCTCACCTTCCCAGGCCTTTACTCTAACCATGTCCTCTCCTCTTCACTTACCTTCAGCTCTAAGTCCACTGTTATAACTTTTCTCCTTCCCCATCCTTCTCTCTCTCTTCTTCTTTCCTACCATTATGTTCCTCTCTCTCTCTCTCTCTCCTCCTCCTCCTCTCATATCCTACTTTCATCTCTTAGTTCCTTGCTCTTCTTTTTTCCTAGCACTTCTATTTTTTGTCCCCCATAATTCCATCTCATTTTCTTTCTCTATCCTCCCTTAACAATTGTTATAATGATAACTTGGGAATATAGGTAGATACAGAGAGAGAGAGAGAGAGAGAGAGAGAGAGAGAGAAATAATTGGAAGCAGCAGCATACATTTCCAACAAACCAGGTACTTGATGCAAAAAGTGACCGCTTCTAATGCCCTAAGGTGCAATACGAGGATGAGGAGTAAATGGCTTGAGATGACTTGAGGAAAAAAAAAAAAAGGCATGAGGAGAAGAGAGGATGGAGGAGGAGGATGGGAAGAGGAGGAGGAGGATGGGAAGAGGAGGTGGAAAATGAGTATGGAGGAGGAAGAGTGGGAAGGAGGAGGAAGAAGAAAAAAGATATGGAAAGGAAGTGAGGATGGAGGAGGAAGGAGATGGTAGGAAGATAAGGAGGGAGGTGAGGAGGAAGGAGGAAGAAAGAAGAGGAAGAGGATTTTGTTTTGGCCTGGGATGCAGGAATGAGTATATTTATTATTATTATAATTATTATTATTATTATCATCAATCATCATCATAATCATCTTCCTATTTCCCTCTAAAATATGGGGTATAAAAACAAGAGATTATAAAACCACAACTATATAAAATAAATATATAAAAAGGGGTGACATAATCCTTCAGTCAACATCAAGTATAAGTAAATGAATCTGGCAGTGGGAGGAAGCATAGAAGACTAATAGGAAGATATCTGGTCTACGTAAAAGACTGTGATGAAATGATGAATGGGTGATGAGGAAAAAAGAAATGGATAGAAATGAATGAAGTATGAGGTGATACATGCTTGCACTTTTTTTTTTTTTTTTACTTGGCATTCAACAGCAAGGTTTCACTCCCACAGGTACTATGAAACAAAACTAAGTGAATGAATGATTACACACAAATAAAAATAACTGTGTAGATGGTCAACTGTGAGGCAGAGTTAAGAACTTGGCAAACTTGAATGATGAGCAAGAGGATATGTTACTCTTCTCATTCAGCAGTTCTTACTTTCATTCTTTATGAATTTCTTAAATTCATTTGTGCTCCCTCTCCTGGATCCTACCCATGTCATTTATTAGAGGAAAATACATGGTAGGATTATGAAGACTAGTATATACACAGCTTACAGAGTAAAAGAACTAGTACCCAGAGCTATTATATGAATTATCTTTACTTGTAGACCTGTAACAACAACAACTACTACTGTACTACTATTGCCACTAATACTTTTTCTACATAATCTTACATCTTTACTATCCAATCAGGAGTGTAGGGGCCCTGGGCTAGGCTACTCAATCCAGACAAGAATATTAATTTGCTGGTTTCCTTAGTGGCATATGTGAGCAATAAACTCCAACCAGCATTTGGATCTAAATCCCTCATGGGCCACATCCAATGGGAGTGCCTTAATTCACTAGACAACCAAGCATACATTTCTTGGATACATGTTTAGCACTTAGTATTGTAAATGGGTTCCTATAAAAAATTATAAACTCTTTACACACACACACACACACACAAATCCATAATACAGTGCTCTTGCAACTTACCAAAGCACAGGATAAACAACCTTTGCCCAATGTGCTCCATAGGTAAAAAAAATACAGTACTGCAATAGTGGAACTGTGACACTATTGTGGGGCGAGCTGTGCAGATGTTGCAGTACACCTGGGAGTTGCAAACGAGTATCAGTGCAGCAAGATGCATTGGCTAGTAAGATTGTCTATATCAATATTGAAACTGCTGTATTCCACTGAGATATTTGCAACTTATATGATGCATTTTACTGGTTTATTCTTCCCATTTCCACAAATTATATTCATACTAGGAAAAGCCTCTCTTTAAAAAGTTAATGAAAACTGAATCTAACCTTTGAGTATAAAAAAAAAAACGCATAATAATTCTGGAGAAAGCACGAACATAATGACATATATAACCACCTGATTTAAGAAACTAAAGGGATATCAAGGAATTATGTAATCATAATAACCACAATAAAGCATGAGCATACTGTATAACTGTTACAAACTCGTGATTTAAAAAAAAAAAAAAAAAAAAAAAAAAAAAAAAAAAACCTTACCTTGAAAAGAAAATTATGAAATCAATGAGTGATCCAATTATATCTGCTGGATGCTCTCACTTCTCTGACACACCCTATCTTAATCTAACACAAACTTAGCACCATGTACTCAGCCTATTCTAATCTATCATAAACTCTGGCTACTCTAATACATACTAAGCATCACCTACTCTCACTCAGCCTATCCTATCTAAAACTAACCATCATCTGCTCTAATTCAGCCCATTCTTATTCAACACAAACTTTTATCCTAATCAAACAAACTAACCACCATACACACCCACCCAGCCTAAACCAATCACACACAAGCTAAGCATCACTTCGCTTAACCTAACACAAGCTAAGCATCATCTACTCCCACTCAGCCTATCCTAAGCTATCACAAATTCAGCTATCATCTAACTTGGCTCAATTATACACAAACTAAGCATTATTTACTTCCATTCAGCCTATCCTATCATAAAATCATCTTAATCATATACAAATAAAGCATCATCTACTCTCACAGTAACAATCAAACCAAGCCTCTCTATTATAGCTGAACCTCCTTCCACTAACTTAACTTCTGAACAAGCATGGAAACCTGCTGGAATAAAACCACAACTACCAACAATATCCTGGACCTATGGATAAAAACGCCTAGGTACAGGACAGCTACTGTAGCCCCAAGCTCCTCTGAAACATGAACCCAGTGACCTGCAGGCTTATGGTGGCCTTTTCTCTCTGCAGAGGACTCAGGAGTTGAGGGATGTTTGCATTACTGGACTGCTGAGTCACATGGTTATTTCTGCATCATCACAGGAAGGTGGTATTACCCAGCACCTTGGGTACAGTAAAACCCTCATTATATTAGACTAACTGGAGGATGATCCAGTCTATTAAAGGCAAAAGTCTGATAGAAATGAACTCTGAAACTGAAGCACTTTTCTAGATATATCAGGACTGGAACACAGTATATATTAAGTCTGGTGTAACCATGCTTATGTGAGACTATGCAAAGTCTGCATGCTAACATGCAATGGCAAGACAGGAATCCATCACCATCTGAGAATTTAACTAGATTACTGAATGGAGTTGTGACAATGATATCTGGAAATGAATGGCTTTGTGCAAGTCTTATCTTATTGTGGCTTCTCACAAAGCTGGTAATTCACACTAAATGCCTAAGAGAAAAAGTGATGACATCTGTTGGGAAGGTAACAGAACTGGGTTGGTTAGCTTCTATTTTTCATGGTTAAGGCATATTAGGGTGCTGGAGATATCTTCACATGGTGGTACTGATATAACCAGACAGCAGTTATAAAACTATTTCTCAACCTCTCCTCCATCCCCCAGAGGGACAATGGATGGCATGAGAAAAGCAGTTTCAGCAATGCCAATCGAGTTCAAATCCAGATAATCCTGGAGCAACAACAAGGTATGTTATGCCTCATGCCTAGCCATGTTGGTGCTTAAACCCTGTTTGCCTGACTGAGAAGATCTGTCAATCACAGATCAGCAACTGCTACTGTGGGACCATGCTACAGGTACAGTACAGATACACCCTGTAGGAATCTGGTGCTTCCTTGTGGTAGACAGTGCCTCACAAGGACCAGACCTGGGTTCTTCCCACAGAGAGGTTAAGGGAACTATGGGGAGGTTTGGCTCCCAGGTGGATGGTACAGCACCTAGGGTGCACAGTCCTACCATGTGTAGGCTTCCTTTCAGCATCTGTCTGGCTATGAAAATATTTTAACTCCTAATTCAGGTGTTGTAAGGAGGAAAGAGTGATATGTCTATTTTTTTCATTACTGTACAGTATATATGAGTAAAACAAGGCCTGGGGTGGGTTTTACATGACTTTCTTAATTGAACACATGAAACATTTAGTCTGTACGATATTCATAAAGTTGGCCTCCCAAACATGGCCCCAAGGATGTCATGGTTCTACTGCAATACTGGAAAAAGAAATGTGTATGCAAAATATTGAAGGTTATTAAACTTTTAGAATCCACAGTAATGGAGTTAACTACTGATTACTCTATATATCTTCTGCTAGAATATTGTATATCAGACTGAGTACAGTATGAGAAGTTTGGTTTGTTTTATACATCTAATGAAAGTTACTGCCGTAACTCCTGGCTCATATGAATGTGAACTCAGCAGACTGCAAACCAGTGGGCCTCTTCCTGCAGTTCACTATTTTCCTTGTACAGGATGAGGAAATAGTTGGGTGACATCTGTATAACCATGCAGCGCAGCTGCCCAGCATCATCAGTGCCCGAATGGTAAGGTGACCCTCACCAGAACCTGAAAAAAGTCTTATAACTGAGGTTTTACTGTGCTTGGTCCATTGTGGTAAAATTCTTTTAAGTAAAATATTGTACAGTAAACCCTCATCATAAGTCATCATTTTTAATTTTCCCTTTTGCTGGTGAAGGATGCCTACATGCAGTGTCACTGATATACATTACTCACACAGACAAAGTTGCCTGGATATAAAACTGCCTTTCAACTCCTACTCCATCCTATGAAGGAAGATGGTGGGCTGCAGCATTGGCAGATACTCATGCCTGCCTTACTCTTAATTAAAAAATACTGACACCAGTCTTGGCCCAAACACATACACATATGGCTAACTTGTAAAATTCACATTCCATACATACAATGGTCAGTCAGGTGCAATCCTGCAAACAGTAGAAAATGATCACACCCCAGCATCATCAATCTGTCCACACACACACACACACACACACACACACACACACACACAATGGACAACGTGGCTGCAGCAACATTCAGAACATTAAAAGATCACACATGCATGCACACACTACACAAGCACACACACATAAACAAAAAGAAATACACACCAAGGATCATGCAACAAGACATTAATGGAACAAACACATAGCCCATGCAATTACACAATTTCTTTCTTATAAACACATGTCTCTTTGGTTATGTGGAGAGAATGGAGGGTGACAGATTGACTAAGAGAGACAGTATGTGAGTGAGCTGTAGGGGGACGGAGGAAAGGCAGACCTACGAAGGACAGGTGGGACAAGGTGAAGAGGTACATAAATGATGGTGGGGTAAGTTGGAGGAGATGCAGCCAGAAACTGGAGGACAGTGACATGCAGGTAATTAGTTCATGGTCACCCCCTCTGTGGCAAGGCATCTGGCTATATGGGAACAGGAATCTCCAGAAATGTCAGCTGCTCTGGAATTGTTTTGGAAGGAAAATGGTTAAGAAAATTCAAATGCCAGGAACTGATAACAATATAAATAAAAACTTGATTTTTTAAACTCCAATGTAGTAAACAGAAGTCTGTACCAGTTCTTGGTCAGCTGCATCACTGGTATGCTCCTCTCGTTACGTGGCCCGGTTCTTCTACATCTTCAGAAAGAGTATATTGTACTGAATCAATCACAGAACTTTATAAGCACATAATAAATGCATACTTAGCACGAAATTATAAAATCTCACCATATTTTGATGCACCTGTGACAGCTGGCCATAATTATAATACATACTATAGCTTGGATACCGCAAAAGTATCAATTTCTGCAAAAGTTTGTATACCCCGTATTTCAAATATCATCCAAAGAGTGATTGCTTGTTTTTAACTTTTTTTTTTACTGCTGCATGAAGACTATGGTCTTTACAATTAAAAATAAATAAATAAATAAATATCAAGGTACAGTACATTTTCCAAAATTTGGATAAAATCTGTGTCCCAATGACAAATGTCAATAAATATCCTGTGATTGATAATTCCTCTTTCCAATTACTGCTTCTGCTGCATGATGACTGCTGGCATTAAGGTATCTGCAACAAGAAAATAGTAATGCTGTAAATCAGGTTATCAACAGAATCTGTAAACCAATACGGACAGTAAAGCAACGTGCATTGTGTATCGGTTCGGCATTCTGACAATATGTATTGAACTGGTTCAGTCAAATGACAAAAATCCCTATTATTAAAAGAGATTCTGGGATCCTCCATTACTACAAAGTCTGAATGGTAATTCTGACTTAAATATATCTGTTGTTGAGTTTACAGTTCCCATTCTGAAGATCTGCCTCGTGATCTCTGTCCTTATCAACTACAGTACTGTACTTGTCCATCCCCCCCTCCCATATATATCAATATTAATTATGAAAAAATTGTATACTGGACATATCATTTTCAACATTTGAACTAAAGCTATTCACTCTGGATGATGGCAAGGTCACAGCAAGACAGTTGTGAACCAGTTCTCTCATGAGAGGTGTTAACAAAGGCTCCAGGGCATCATTACAGCAGCACTGCATGTGTCACTCACTATATAGCTACAATCTTCAATATGGTACATTGTTAATAAAATTAGCAAACTAGGTTTAACCCTAAGAAACACCTCTTGTATAATGAATCCTCTAATTAAAGTGGTGGATAACATGCACATAATTAGTCAAATCTTATTGTCCTGCTGGGGTTCTGCACATAAAACTTTCTTCTATTTAATTTCTTAGCAACTCAACACTGCAATGAACAACATCCACAGAATGCTTTGCCTACCAGTATACAATATTCATATAAAATAATTACAGTCTACAATGCTAGGTAAGTTTATAAGGAGAATTAAAGGTGCAAAAGGGTGAGCTGGGTGCTGGGAGTTGTGCAGCAATTATTTGGAGATTGCAATAATATCTTCTAAAATGAGACAATGACTGGAAGAAAGGTAAAACACGTTAAAGTACTGCATAATACAACATACTGTACAAGACATTGTTTATGAGGCTCACACAAAGTTAAAATTATCACTGAGGAAAAAACGGGTATTAACATTATGGAATAATAAAGCCTTAATCCCTTCAGTACAATGATCTGTTATTGCTACTACTTTTCCTACATTCAGATGATTTTACTAAGCTTAGGAAGTACATTTAACTGTGAGAATTGGTGTATAATCTTCATCAACCCCAGCTTTTCGAGAGATCCCTTCTAAAATAAATAAAAGCATTTGGAGGGAGGGGGAGAAGAAAAGTGAAATGGCTAAATTCTATGAAGCGGTAGACTGATTGTGCAGTTCATTAAATTAA
The DNA here is from genome assembly GCF_032717465.1 of Coenobita brevimanus. Lineage (NCBI taxonomy): Eukaryota > Metazoa > Arthropoda > Malacostraca > Decapoda > Coenobitidae > Coenobita > Coenobita brevimanus. Next base: position 42,427,761 of record NC_136982.1, on the reverse strand, counting down.
GAGTAAACCTCCCTATACTGAACTAACTGAGGATGATATTGTTCAATATAAAAGTTTAAAAATAATGCTTGCGGTTTTCTGGATATATCAGACTAAAACACTATACAGAGGAGGAGGAAATATCCCAGTGTAACCAAGTGAATCTAAAACATGGTAAACAAAATTACACATACAGAAACTATGTTGGCCAAAAAAATAATACAGTATAAAAAAAAAAAAAAGTTAATGCATATCAATGAAGCCATAAAAAAAAAAGGCTAAAAATAGCAAAATATTGCTTACAAGTTACTTTTAATGGAATGAGTCTTTTAAAATACAGGAAACTTTGATATCTACAGTAATCTTCCTCGTATCCGAACTAATTTGGGAAAGGGCAGTTAGGATACTCAAGTTTCTGCATATTTGAAGTTTTACCCAAAATTATCCAGGAAAAAAAAAAAAAAGGACCCTATGCAAACTTTCACAAATCCATTATCCTTTGATTACTGTACAAAATTTAGATATAAAAACCCAAACTAATACAATAAATATGAAAAAACACAATACAGTACATTGTTTCCGTTAAGCTGACCTATTCTATATAATACAGTAATGGAAGGTAGCAGTGTTTTGCTTTCCTGATGTGTGTTCATTTGTTGAATGTAATGATGGACACTTTCTAAATCCTACTCATATCTATCCTGATTCATACAGTTCAGTAAATATGGTTGAGTTAGGTTAGGTTAGGAAAGGTTATTCTGTTTCACTACGTTAGTTTAATATTTCGGTTAGGTTAGAATACTATACTGTACATAAGGTTAGGTTGGGTTTGGCAATGTCAGATTATGGTTAATTATGGTTAGGTTAGTAACAATAATCTTGGGTAGATTTGAGTAAGTTTAATTAAGTCTTTACCATTATGCATGAGCAGGCCTACCCAGCATCAATTAGCTGTAAGAACTCATGTTTTTGTTTGTGTGTCAGTACCTTCTGAGGCCATTTTGCAGGAGTCATCAAAATAACCAAGGCCACACAAACTGGGGAAACATAAACTCAAAGATGGTAAACACAAGAACAGAGTGAATCAGACAATGGGTATTAATGTGCTTGCTGATGGGTGGTGATACAGTCTGGTGGCTCAGTGATGATGCCACCAAATCACCTGTAGGAACGAAAATGCTCGAGCTGTTTTAAAAATTTTCATGACTCATGGTGCCTAGATACGAGGTGTTCAGATACGAGGAAGTTCACTGTACCCGTAGGAGTAAGAAGTCCTGTATTGCCTCATCAGGAGTGCTGAGGTTCAGGGATATGCTACCCTGCCCAGATATAGTTGCTCTTCCCAAACCGGCGTTTCATGAACAACAAATACGGTACCAACCAACCCTCAAAATTAAACCCTCATCAACAACTTACAAAATATAATACAAAAAGGGTTTACCATACCACATACATCTATTAATAATGACATTGTATTTGCTAACTGGTGCCTATGAACACCGTAACATATAATGGCAGTACAATTTGCAAACCTGAGTTACACAGCTTAAAAAACAGCAATGAATAATGACACATTCAGACTGTCTGAAAAATCTCATACCATTCAGAATACTATACCAACATTACCCATAAAAAAAGGGAGGGGGGGGGGGATAAGGTATAATACTGTGCCTAAAATCAGCAGAAACTCCTACTGTTTTCCAAGCGGACTACTAACATCCATACCTACTGAGGATAAAGAAAGCAATATCATTCAGACATTTGCTAAAGTTACTAATATATGAATGCTCAATATGAATAATGATTAAAACAGTATAATTATGGCATCAGAACTGCACAGCCTAAACCAATAATCAGCATCTTCCCCATAAGACAATCAAGTCATTAACCCCTACTGCACTAGGGACGTAAATATACGTCCCCTTCTAAACTGCCAGCGACGTAGATCTACGTCCTGCAGCACTGAGATGTCATTGCAAGCAACCAAAGTAAAATGGAAGGTAATAGTGTATCTTGCTAACTTCAGACATTTTTCAGCTATGCTTACAACGCTGATTTAGGAGCGAGGGAGGCGAGCGACAGTCTTCATAGACTCACAGCTGCTCTGCTCTTCTCAGTAATCTGGAAGATATCAGAGGTCGAGTGGCACCAACCCGACTTGAGTCAACCAACTTTCTGGCTTTGGTGATTACTTTTATTAGTGCCAGGGAACTTATATTGATGTATTAAGCCCATTTAGCCAGAAAAAAATAGAAAACCGGCCAGTGTAAAAGGGTATCTTTTTTTTTTTTTTTTTGCCCAGCGTGGTACAAGTTAATGTCTTATCGCCTTCCACTGTCTTCCCCATCATTTTACTGTGAACTTAACCTTATTCTCAACCTCTTTGGCATTTGCTTTAGAGTGAAAAGGGTGGTCTTTGCTTTGCTTGCTTAGAGGTGACTGATTACTACTTCTGAGCGTACATAAGCTTATAACACAATGCTGGTAGCTAACACACCCACACCCACACAAAGGTGGGGGGGGGGGAGAAGACACAAACAAATGGGGGAAAAGAAAACAAGTCCTCACATAACATGGCAGATGCATTTCCAACACCTACTATTTTCAGTAAAATCAGTAAGTAAAGGGTTAGTTACAGCATGAAAGCCCATCTTCTAAATGGTTAAACAAAGACACTGTATAGATTGTAAAAATTAGTTATCATATAGAAACAGTTATTACCCTAGTCCTAGTGAAATGTAACCTGTGCTGCTACATATCTATGTAAAATAATTGTAACAGGAACAAAAAATGTGCAAGGCAGCAAGAACATAAAACTGAATGCTGTGACATGTTTCAGCCATTGTGCTTCATAAAAAATCCTGATTGCCCTATAATGAGGAAGGTGTTTGCCTTATCAAAATAATTTAAAAATATATCACTTTACTTTACAGCCAACTAACTGAACGAACGCTGACTGAGGCAATACCGCAGTTACGTTAGTAATAATAATATTATTATTATTGCAGAAACTCTAATTAAAAACCTATATTGCACATCTAAATGCACTTGGATCTCCATGCACATGGGGTTTTAAAAGATATGTGCACTGTTGCAAGCTCAGCCAATTTAGATACTAATTATTTCCATTTGTACATAAACTATATGCTATAAGCAATTATGCAATGTACTGCTTTTTTGCTTACTCGTTCATGTGTCAAGTAGAGTAAACCCTCCATTTATGCAGCCGATGTGGGGTGTAAAAACTACTGTGTAAATGGAAACGTGCACATTGTGCCATCAGAATCAAAAGCAACTGGCTAATATGAGGGGATGCTAACCCTGAATTTTCCCAGTGCCTCTATATACCCTCACCAAGCTCATCCATAAAAACACAATGTTCATAAATTAGGCTTAACAAAAGGTCAATCAACAAGAGGATAATGGTAATATGTAGCCAGCATGTTGAATTTTTATCTTCCCTTAATAGATGCTGAAGTGACAGTTGTTTTAGGAGGAGGGTTATCCGAGGCCAAGGAGCATTAAGCAGTACCTCTATCCCCTTAAGGGCCAAGTTAAGGCCTTAAAACCCTCAAGATCACTTTTTCCAGATTCATTAAAGGCTTATCTTGGTGAAGTAATCCCTCTAATATCCGAACGCCCAATATCCAAACATCCCCACTAACCAGACATAATCGTCCTGGGATCCACTATTCCCAAAATGGGCCAAAAACCGCAAAAAAATAGAAAAAAAATCTGACTTTTTTCCCTCCCGTAATTTGAAATTGCCGCGTGGCGCCGAACAGCTGTTACACCATGGTCCCTTCACCCCCTCCTTCCTCCCCCTCCCCTGTCAGGTTGCCATTTGGTATTTTTCATTACCAAGTGTGGGCCAATTTGGTAATGAAAAATTCGTTTGGTAATGAATCAGAATAATGCATTACCAAATGGATTTTTCACATGTTTGAGGATACACAGGATGGAGATGGTGGATTGTTTGCTCTCTCTGATTAATCTGCTATCCTACATAACGTGAAAATAATCAACATGGTGTTAATTATAAGGAGAGTGATTACATGTATTTCCACTTGTATACAGTAATCACTCCAATATCTGACGTAATAGAGCCATAGGTAGGTCCGGATATTGGGCTCCAGCTTATGGACTTGTACTTATGGACCCTAACTCAGAGAAACACCTATACAACTCCCTCTGGACATGCATAGCACCTATTTAAGACCCAAATCACACCAATAAGGCACATAAATGACTGAAATAAATGCAAAAGAAACATAAAATGAGAGTTTAGAAGTAGGTTCATACAATAATAAACATTCTGGTGACTGGCTCCTGGACTGGTACTTATGGACCCTAACCTAGCCTAACTCAGAAAAACACCTTCCTACTGCACATGCATAGCTCCTAACACCCTATTCACACCAATAAAGGACATTAAAGAGTGAAATGAGGTAAGTATAGCATGGAAAAAAGTACAGCATGAAACATTCTTATGTTCGGATAGTGGGGATGTTCGGATATTGGGCGTCCGGATATTAGAGTGATTACTGTATATAAATAGTGAAGAATAAATGCTAGCTTTACGAATTTGGTAATGAAAAGTTAAATTTGGTAATGAAAGTTGAGGAGATTGGTAATGTGGCCGTTGCGATCTGGCAACTCTGTTACCCCGCCATCATCAACAGTCACAGCCAAACTACAATTGAGAGCAGATGCTTATAGCAGTGCAAGCCACAGGTGCTTGTTTTTTGTGAATAAACAGTGAATAAACTGCAATACCTCGCCACTAGAACACACGGGAATTTACAGTGTTGTGCAGTGTTAAGAAATTAGAATTTAGAGTGCAGAGGATTAACTGAGGACTGCAAACTGGCGGTTCAAACCAGTCCAGGAGCCAGGGACTTGTAAGTAACCAGAATGCTTAATATTGTATAAACTCACCTCTAAAACCTCATTTTATGGTTCTTTTGCATTTATTTCAGTCTTTTATGTCCCTTATTGGTGTGATTTGGGTCTTAAATAGGTGCAACGCATGTCCAGAGGGAGTTGTATAGGTGTTTTTCTGAGTTAGGGTCCATAAGTACAAGCCCAGGAGGCTGGGGCCCAATATCCGGACAGGATCACTATCCGGACATGCCTTTGGCTCTATTACGTCGAATATTGGAGGGATTACTTAAATGTTGGTATGCCAAAATGTAATGTCAATCAGTGATTTTTCCATGTACTGTAATGGAAATGGAACTGTATCGACAGGACTGCAGCAGAGGTTCATACACCATGTAAAGTGTGTTTTGTGCAACTAAATGGTGCATAACTGGAGGGTTTAATGTACATGGATGCTCAAAATAAGTACCCTGTACAACTACTACATAATGCTGCATACATTTAGCAAAGAAATAATCATGCGTCACATTATGGTATATTTTACGCTAAACTGCTTACAACATTGCTCATTATATTTGCAAAGTGCAAAATTTTGGAGAGGTGAGGGTAAAAAAGAAAGAAAAAAAAAATCACATCTATAATTCTTCAACGAAATGTTCCAATGGTATTTCTCTCACAAGTAAGCTACAGTACTTATTTTGATATGTGATTTTTACTGAGCAACATTGGGTGTTCCAATTTTATCAAAGCAGTGCAAATGGAGATCCCCCTCCCCCCCCAAAAAAAAAGGCTGGTAAAATCTAAAACTATTTCATTCCCCCATTTTAAATTACAAACTAACCCCAAATGTAATAAATAATAAGGATAATCTCTGGAAACTGCTAACAGTCTTTGGCACACCTGTAGCTTATAAGGATTAAGTATGGTAACATTCTAAGGACTTATATACTGAGGATTTTATATTTATGGAAATAACTAATTGTCTTTGGTAAATCAGGACCTTATGACGATTAATTACGACACCAATCACTCTTATTTTATAAAAGGGTTCCATACTAGAAAATAAGGTGCTACTATATATGATTAAACCATGGGAGAAGTTCTGCTATTGCAACTTATCTGCAAATGAACATACAGTACTTTTTTTCTTATACAGCCTACATTAAAAAAAAAAAAAAAAAAAAATCACAATGTTAATAAAGATACAACCCAGGAGTAAAACAGGATGCTAAATTACGTAAAATTTTCTGAAATTTTCATTATATAAAAAAAAAAAAATACCGTACAGAAGTGTAAATGCTTTTATATAATTAAGAGGAAACTATAATACCGTACTATATGTTCACAAGGAAGAAAACATATAAAAACATTGTTGGTATGGAAAATTATTTCAGAATTAGCTAAACTCAACTAAAGGCAGATTGAAATTAATATGTTCACCATTTAGTTTATGCAATGTTTCTTCTATACATATCCATCACAAATGCACTTTTTAATACAGTACTTGGTAAAAAAAAAGGAAGTGGGAAGAGAGGATTGTCCAGCTCCTAGCTTCATCCGTCATCGAATCTACGCTGAAATTAGGTTAGGTTAGTCTTGGCTAGCATACGTTAGGTTTGCTCATTTTAACGTGGGCAATAAATAAGAAACATGAGCTAGGGAATCTCCCCATGGCTCCTTCTATCCTAAGTACATTAAAAAATCATTTGTAATGGATGATTAGAGGAGAAAGTTCTCAGAAAAAACATCAATAATGATCATATAAATTTCACTGTCTGTTAGCTGGGTGTAATTTTAAAAAAATTTACCCAGTACTGGAAAATCTTGGAGCATAATGTACGGTATATGAATTTATTATTCAAAAACAAAAAATGTTCATTATAAGCAGCACCAAATCATCCCAGCATGAATCCCATCCACTCACACTTAAGGCTTAGCTCCTGTTCTGTATCTCGGGTCACTGAACCTAACACTGAGTTGGCCTGAGAAGTTAAAAGTTTGTCGGCAGTAAAAAGGAAACCATAATACACCGATAAATATAAGAAGGGAAAAAAAATCACAGTTAAAACACTTCGGGTAATACTGGAGGAAAATGGACATCGTAAAGAAAAACTCTATACACGTACCATACAATCCTTCAACATCATACATAGCACCTGATCATGCCAGCACAAATCCTACCCGTACACACTTTGGGTTTTGCTGCTTCTTTGGTTTATGATATGTGCAGCACATGTAATGGCCTAGGTTGTGTAAAAACTTGTTGGGAATAAAACAGGAAACATCAATACACTACAAATCTAGAAGAGAAGACATCCTACATTAAAAACACAGTGAGCATGGTAAACCTTGAAGGGGAAAAAAAAAAAAAAAAAACTATAGGCTACTATCTTTAGTTATCATAAGTAGCAATGAATCGTCTTGAAGCAAATCCTATCAAATCGCACTTTGGGTTCTGCTGCTTCTTTGGTTTATGAGCTTCACACTGTAATGGCCTAAGTGGTATAAATGCTTATGAACAACTGATGCTAAAACATAGTGGACATGGAAGACCTGAGAGCAAAAAGTATGTGGGTAAAAAAAAAAACAACTATCTTCCTCACAAGTAGGATCCAATCATGCCAGCGCGAATCCTATCCAGTCGCACCTGGGGTTCCGTTGCCTCCCTGGCATACCCTAGGTCAATGAGCCTGGCACTGTAATGGCCTGGGGTCCCACAAACAATGACATTAGCCTCGTGAACATCATTATGAACAAACCCGGCTGAATGCAGCTCCTTCAGTTTTCGCATGATGTCTGCCTTCACATATTCCCTATCTGTAAAAGAGGCACCTGAACAGAACTCGAGAAATGTCTGGCCTTCGATATACTCCATTATCAAAACAGGTTCATCCCGACACACAGCATAAAGACGTGGCGCTCCACCGGCTCCAGCAACCTTCAGCAAGATTTCAGCTTCCTGCAGGAGATTGGGTGCGCCACAGGCATGCCCCGTCTTCATGCATGCCCTCTGGCCCCTGTAGGTGACTAGGGAGGCCACACCGGCAACTCCCGACCCCAAATTCTTGATAACTCTGACTTCCCGCATTAACTCCCTGTGGGTCATTACATATTCCCCCAAAACTTCACTCACACCCAGCCCTTTAAACTCCTGAGCTAATGATCCTACACTCATCTCTGATCTTCTCTCAAGGGCAAACTATTGACGTGAAATAATCGTAACAGAATAATATCGAGGTAAATAACGGGCTCCGGCTACTTGACTTACCTGTGTGATGTCCCGAACCTGAATGCTGTGTTTACAATGGAGACGCCGACATTTAAAGGGGACGTGAATATAACTACTGTTCACTAGATTATTATTTTCATGTTCTCAAATTCTGTTTCGCATCAATAAAATAATTTCGGTAAATGAAAGCAAAGCAAAAACTAGTGGTGATACGACCTGTTTTATTTTTTTTCCTATTTGGATATCTTGTTTGTGCTAAAGTAATAATATTTAACAGATAATATAATTCACATTCCTACATAAATTACATGAGTTAAAGTTTCATATTATGCTACAGAAAAATATCCAAGAAGTGAGTTAGCAGTCTGCTTAACTTTCTTTACAGTTTCATCGTTTCATTTCCTTCCCTTCCGTTTCTTCGCTGCCTTTTCTCCTTCCATTCCATTCCCTTTTCCCCCTTCTTTTCCCCTCCTTTCCTTCTCCTTTCTTTTCAGTTGATTTCCTTTCAGTGCCTTCACTGCCCTTTCCTTTCCTTTCTTTTCCCTTCCTGTCCTTTCCCTCCCTTTCCTCTCCTTTCCTTTCTTTTCATTTCCTTCCCTTCTTATAATTTCCTTCCCTTTCTGTCTCCTATTTCCTTCCTATCCCCCCTGCCTTTCCTTTCCTTTTCTTTCCTTGTTTTCATTTCCCTCTCTTTCCCTTCTTCCCTTTCCTCAAACCACTTTTTCTTCCTTTATTTGCTTTCCTTACTCCCATGTTTTTGAATTTCCCTCACCTTCCATTAATTTCTTGTTTTTTATTTCTTCGTTCGGTTTTTATTCTTTTAAATCTCGAAGTTCTGTTGGTGGAATCTTTAATAATTTCCCATTTGCTCTATTCTGGCAATTTTATTCAATATACTGTATATACGGGTTCCTAGGGCTTTTATTTTTCCTTTGCTCCCTGGGCTCTACCTCACCCCATGCTTAGGTGGAAAAAGAAGTCAGGATGATGATGATGATGATGATGATGATGATGATGAGGTTGTTGTTGATGATGGTAAAGATGGTGATAATTATCATGTTGTTGTTGTTGTTGTTGATGATGATGGTAATGATGATGACGATGATGATTATGATGATGATGATGATGATGGTGAGGGTGTTGTTATTGTTGATGATGATGATGATGATGGTGAGGGTGTTGTTATTGTTGATGATGATGATGTTAATGATGATGATGATGATGACGTTGTTGTTGTTGATGATGATGGTATTGATGATGATGATGATGATGATGGTGAGGTTGTTGTTATTATTGACGATGATGATGTTAATGATGATGATGATGATGACGTTGTTGTTGTTGATGATGGTAATGATGATGATGATGATGATGATGATGACGTTGTTGCCAATGATTCGTGATGGCGACGACGATGATACGTCATTGTTGATGCTGATGATGATGACGTTGTTGTTGAAGATGATGTAAAAAATGACCTCCGTAGTGAATGGGTTAGATACAATCATAATGGCTCATTATATGAAAGACCAGTTGATAGATATGATGATGATGATGATGATGATGACATTGTTACTGAATACATATTGCTGAGACATTATGTTTATCTAGGGACGAGGTCATAGAGTGTGACCTCAGGGATAAGCGACTGAATAGGGAGGCTGCCAGAGATCGAGCAATGTGGAGGGCTATTAGGTGACCAAGGCTGACAGATACAAGCATGCTGGAACTCTAAACGATACGGTACGAATGAATTGCAAACCCAGTGGACTGCAGGCTGAAAATTCCCCTTATGCAGAAGGAGTGAGTTGAGGGACGGTGGAGCCAGGGATGCAATTAGGGAAAGAAATAAAAAGGTTTCAGATTTCTTAAAATAGAATAGAAATTTCATGGTATGGCAATGATAAACATCCATAATACATTTTCAGTTACTCATTCTACACCGTAATATATTTGAAACTGAATTAATACCAGAACACCACATTCGGCACTGAAACTAAACTATACGTGATACCATAATGTGTTTTGGAAATACTGGAATTTTATATAACCTCACCAGGGTGCCTTCCGGAGCCAGCACACCGTTCCCTACCTGTTCCTGGGGAGTAAGTCACATTTTAAAGAAGTAATTCATTTAAAAAGTAACACACATTTTAAAAGAGCACAGTATATATAACATGAACTCCTGTTGGTCCTCTGCATCTTCGTCTGTCTTCTTATTATGGATAAATAATAAATACTCATTAACATCAGAATAAAGGGTGATTTATCTAATTCAATTCAAGCTGGGCGTAGACTTATAATAATTTTTAAAAAGACGGGTGTAAGAAAAGCTTGAGTTTCACCATCTTCCTCTTCATTTTCAGAAATTTGTTCCTGTACTCCTCTGTTCCTCATTATCTTTCAGTGTACTAGTTCCAGCTACGCTATTTAATATAATCTCTCTCTCTCTCTCTCTCTCTCTCTCTCTCTCTCTCTGACTGCTTTTTCCGAGATTTTTTTTTTTTTCCAAACGTGAGATTAATTCCAAAGATCCTGACAAATTTTTCAAAAGCTGGCATTATCACCACCCTCCCACACCCATTTCCACCCCACTCACCCTGTCCTCCCACCCCCACCATTCCTCTGCAACCACGACATGAGGACACACACCCATCCACCCACACACACACACACACACACACACACACACACACACACACTCCTCTAAAGCCACCTGTGATGCCAGCGGGGAAAACCTGTTATTTTTAGGAAGTGCTTCATACTTCTCTCAAGGCCAGTAAATAATTTTCAAGGGAGGGAAGTTACTTAATGATTACGATACATGGAAATCTCTCTCTCTCTCTCTCTCTCTCTCTCTCGCTTTCTCTGACCCTTCCAGTTTCCCTCCACCGGTTTGTTTACTTTTTGCAAGCGTTCCACATGGGGGCCACGTGGTTGTGTTTACCTTTTTGTGTTTACGTTTTTGTGGGTCTAGGAAATGTCTGCAGTCACGCCCACACCCGTACGTGGAATGATCTGGCGAAATTTGAAGGAGAATGAAACGTCCTTACCTTATTCAAAACTAATCTTAATATATTTTTTTGTCTTCCTTGGCTTACCCAATCAAATTAACTTAATGTAACTAGACTTAATTTCGCCTAATCCACCCCGGCCTAACATAATCTAACTTAAGCTAACTTACCCTGGTTTGGTTTATCCTTATCTTACCTAATCTAACCTAACCAACCCATTTCAACAGGAACAAATCAGCTTCTCTTAACCAAACCTAACCAAAATTAACCTAACCCGACCTGAGTTACCCCAATTCAACTTAGTTTATCCTGATCAGACGTCATTTTTAACCTAATCTAACCCAGTTTAACCTACCAGAGTTTAACGAAATCTAACTTGATCTAAGCCTGGCTAACCTAACCCAGTCTAACCCAAATTAACTAAAAATAACTTGATTTGCCCCAACCCAACCCAGCCCAACCCACCCTAACCAAACCCAGCTCGACCCAGCCTCACCTAACCTAACTGAACCTAACCTGATTCAACCTAACCTACCCTAGCCTGACCCTGACTTTCCGTGACCTTGCCTGACCTCAGCAGCCTCCACCTTGGACGTGAAAGCCGCCTGGTGGTGCAACTTTGTACCAGAACGGAATTTTCCTGGAGCTGCCTCTTGACATTGGTCCAGGAACGGGTTATCAGCCCTCTTTAATTCTCTCTCCCTCCCTCTCTCTCTCTCTCTCTCTCTCTCTCATACACAAGATCACCAGGACACATTTACACAGCCAAAAATCCACACAAATAATATATAAGAAAATAAACACAATGCAAATTACAAAACAATATTTATTTAACAGAGTGATTAAGTTCACAAAAAGATTATAAATGTTTTCTTACCTAAAATAAAAAAATGATATAAATAAATCTATCTCTTTGAAATCATGAACAGTAATTAACAGTAGCATTAGTGTGTGTGTGTGTGTGTGTGTGTGTGTGTGTGTGTGTGTGTGTGTGTGTGTGTGTGTGTGTGTGTGTGTGTGTTTTCTTTAATACTGAGGTCATGAAGTGTTCTCTGTCATATGCTTTGTTCTTCAGGTGTTATTATGTTCATTGCGGGAGACACCTATGTGAACTCAGGTAGACAGGTGTGTTATTTCTGCCAGTCTTTTCTTCATTCTAACTACTTGCTAATGATTATCAAGGTAGTTAGGGTGAGCATAGTTATCTTTCTGCCATCCCTGACCCTAATTTGTCCTCCTCGGTAGTTAGGGAGAGCATACGTAACTATCTGCCGTGTCGGATGGGCTGACCCCCGTAAGGTAGTGTCGGGTGAACTGGTTTAACCTTGCCAGCATCACCTTCCCGTCCCCCTCGCGGTAGTACGGCTCTCCCCTCATCCACCTGGGGGTCATCAGGGGTCAAATAAGGTTACGTAGAGGTCAAGGGGTAATCACAGGTCATCAGGGGTCAGGGCGAGTCAAAGGGGAAATGCAGGTCTACGGGAATACAGATTAGCATGGGTCAGCACGGGTCACCACAGGTCATCATGAGTCAACACAGGTCAATATGGATCAACACAGGTCAGCACGGGTCAATATGGATCAACACAGTTCAGTATAGGTCATAACATGTCAACATAGGTCAACAATTGTTAGTAAGGGTCAAAGACTGACTTAATGCCAGTAGGACTGGACTTACATGAATTGTTACTTACACATGAGACTTCAGACTAAATACTTACATAACCTGATACTTACATGCGAGAGACATACATACGTGACCTGATACTTACATGTGAGAGACGTACACACATGACCTGATACTTACATGCAAGAGACGTACACACATGACCTGATACTTACATGTGAGAGACGTACACACATGACCTGATACTTACATGTGAGAGACGTACACACATGACCTGATACTTACATGCAAGAGACGTACACACACGACCTGATACTTACATGTGAGACTCAAGGCTGATTTTTTGCCCGTCAAGCCAGTGCCATCCTGTGGGCCTCTCCTCCGCCCCCACCCATATCCCGTGAGCCTCCAGACCTGTGGAGGAGAGGCAGGTGTAGTCAGGTGTGTACGAGAGAGGCAGGTGTAGTCAGGTGTGTACGGGAGAGGCAGGTGTAGTCAGGTGAATATGGGGAGAGGCATGTGTAGTCAGGTGAATATGGGGAGAGGCAGGTGTGGCCAGGTGTGTACGGGAGAGGCAGGTGTGGTCAGGTGTGTATGGGAGAGTCAGATGTGGTCAGGTGTGAATGGGAGAGGCAGGTATGGTCATCCACTCATCCACTCATTCATCCACCTATCCACTCATCCACAGTCTCCCTTACGTTCTCAGTGCCTTTACCCATCCACCCACACACCCATCCATCTACCCATTCATCCACCCATCCACTGTCGCCTTCACCTGTTTTGTGTACCCACCCACCCACCCATCCACTCATCCACCCATCCATCCACTCATCCACTCATCCACCCACTCATCCACCCATCCACTGTCGGCTTCACCTGTTTTGTGTACGCATCCACCCACCCATGCACTCATCCACCCATCCACCCATCCATCCACTCATCCACCCACTCATCCACCCATCGACCACTCATCCACTTATCCGCCCATCCACTGTCGCCCTTACCTGTTTTATGTACGCTTCCACCCACCCACTCATCCACCCATCCACTCATCCACTCATCCACAGTCCCTCACCTTCCGTATGTATCCATCCTGTGAGGTGGACGAGATGATCAACCTCGGGCAAGACAGCCAGGTCAGCGCCAATCTCCCTGCACCTGTCTCTCGCTTGGCTCCAGGTGGTTCGGGTGCCTGTGATCAGCTTCAGGCACACCCCGTTAAGCACCACGAAATCGCTGGGGCAGGACTGGGCTGAAGGGAGGATGATGGGATAAAAAAACACAAAAAAAAACACGAATAAACACAATAAATAATCTCTGTGCAAGGACTAGCTAAAGAGAAAAACACATAGGCCTAAACAGTACCTATCCAGTTCTTCCCTGTCCCCCTGAGAGAATAGGGCGACTTCATCCTGCAGTCCACAGAGTTTTACTACAAGAACAAGAACAAGAACAATAACACCACCACCAATACCAACAATAACAGCTAGGAGGTTGTTAAATAAGGAGGCTATTACAACCCTTCCATGTCTTCTTCTTATTGTGGATTATTTAAACAACATCTCACTAAGCTCCACCACAGTTTAGACACAAAATAAAAGATAATAATGACTGCAGCCGTACATGCATTGAAACACACACACACACACACACACACACACACACACACACACACACACACACACACACACACACACACACACACACACACAGTACATGGTTACGTAGAGATCACACATAGCTTGGAGGTTCGGGTCAAGCCTTGGTATCAGCATAAGAAAATAATATACGTTCACAGAAGACAGTGTACAATATCAGAAAGGTGTGTGTGTGTATGTGTGTGTGTGTGTGTGTACTTACCTGAGGCGGGTGGTAGAGCCAGTACCGCCACCAAGACAGCCACCAGAGCACTCACAGTCACAGCCACCCTCGCCATCTTGGTCCCAGTCAGTCTCCTTGCCTTGCTATGCCTCTCTCTCTCTTAAATACATCCTCCACTCCCCCTCCCATCCCCCCCCACCTTCTAAAACCCCACCTCCCCGCCTCCTAGCCCCCTCATCCCCCCTCTTAACCCACATTCCCCCACTCCACCACCCCACCACACCGGGCATTCTTGGAAATTCTTATCATCGGGACTTACCACACCTAGAAACCAAGATATTTACGTCCTCTGTCTGTCTGTTTAATTAACCTGTGTATCTGTCTGGTTATGTATGTGTGTATGTATGTGTGTATGTGTGCGTATGTATGTTTGTTTGTATCTGTTTTGCTTTATCTATTAGTCTAACTGCCTGTCTATTTATATCTATTTCTGTATATACAGCTATAAATGTATGTATCTGTCTTGTTATCTTTTTTTCTTTCTTTCAACCTCCCTCCCTCCCCCTCTCCTTCTCTCTCTCTTTCTCTCTCTACCGTCATTGATCTATCTTTCTGTCTATCTATCTATCTATCTACCTATCACGTACGACACCCACAACACAAGGGCTAGACTGACGTAACACCTTTCAACACTAATTTCGTAAACCTGATTAGTTTTTATTTTGGGGGGAAGCACAGGAGAGGTAGGAAAAATTACATATTCCGAGGTCTATTTTGGGTGTGTGTATGTCTAGCTATGTCTGAAGAGGGTCCAAGTAGGGCTGAAATTGTCTTATATTGCCTATGCACAGTATTTACACAGATAATGATGATGATGATGAACAGGAAGAAGGAGACTAAGAAGACGAGGGTGGTGATGATGATAATGGTGATGATGATGAAGAGGAAGATGGTCCTGATAATAATAATGATAATAATAATAAAAATAAAATAATAATAGTAATAATAATAATAATAATAATGATGATGAGGAGGAGGAGGATAATGATGATGATGAAAATAATAATAATATTAATTGTAATAATAATAATAGTAGTAATAATGATAATAATTATATCAGTTATGGTAATAAGAATAACAATAAGAATAGTAAAAATAATGAAAATAATAATAATAATAATAATAATAATAATAATAATAATAGTAATAATAATAATAATAAATCTTTTAATCATAAGAATTTTCCTTAAATCTGTGTCCTGGTTTTCTGCCGCTGGTAAATTCATATATATATTTTTTGTTTTTTGTTTTTTTAAATTCTCAAAAGTAGCTGGTGCAATGAAGGCCTTGATAAGAAACAGAGGCTTGAGTGTTGCAGCTGCGGGAGGCTTACATGAAGGAGTGTTAGTGCCAACGTTAACATATTGAATTATGGATGTGAGACTATGGTGTGGCATGAAAATGAAAAGTCAAGAGTAGGAGCAGTGGAGACGGGAGTGCTGAGGAATGTATGTGGAGTACAGAGGGTGGACAGGATACGAAATACTGTAATGTGATTCGTGAAAGATGTGGAGTGAGGAAGTTGGTGGACACGAGAATCGAAGAGAGTGTACTGAGATGGTATGGTCATGTGGAAAGAATGGATAACAATAGAGTGGTGAAAAAGGTATATCTGAGCGAATTCAAAGGAGGGAGGAGGCTAGGTAGGCCAAGGAGAAGGTGGAGAGATATGGTGGATGAGTGTGTGAGGAAGAGAGGTTTGGAAGTCGGTGAGGCTAGGGAACTGACAAGAGATCGAGCTGGCTGGATGAATGTTGTGAGGAGAAGTACATGATCAGGGGTATGGCACCGCTTATTAACGTGGCACAGTCAGGACTGACTCTATCGGATACATTTATGTGAAGTTACAGAACGTGGTGAATGATTTTGACGTATCCGATAGAGCCAGGATTCCGGGGGCTTGAATGATGAGTGAATGGAAGCGCGGCCCATTGGATTGGGCAAATTTGGGCTGTCTGGACATTTCTACTCTTCACCCTGCCCTAGGATGGGAAAGGAGATACGGATGATGATGATGAATGATGATGATGATGATAAAATTCCCATTCTCCCTCTCCTTCTCTCTCTCCCTCTCCCACCTTATCTCTCTCTCTCTCTCTCTCTGATTTTTACATCCTCTTTCTCGGTCTATATGTCTGTCTGTCTCTGTCTGTCTCTCTTTCTTTGACTTTTTCTGTGTCTGTTTGTCTGTCTGTCTGCCTGCCTTTTTGTCTGTACGTCTGTCTGTCTGTCTGTCTGTCTGTCTCTCTCTCTCTCTCTCTCTCTTTCTTTCTCTCCTCTCTCACCCTACATAACTAAACCTCTCATCCACACGTGAACCAGTTACCTGTCTAGTGAGTTTTTACCTGCTCTTGTGCCAGGGGACTCTCCTTCTCTCTCTCTCTCTCTCTCTCTCTCTCTCTCTCTCTCTCTCTCTCTCTCTCTCTCTCTCTCTCTCTCTCTCTCTCAGCACCCTTCAGTTTACTCCTCCCTTTCTTCCCTCTCCCCACGCCTCCTGAAAGCCTCCCTCCTCCTACTTCTCCTCCTCCTCCTCCTCCTCCTCTTCCTCCTCCTCCTCAAGCAAAAACAAGTGAATAAAAAAAACTGGAGAGAGAGAGATAGAGATAGAGATAGAGAGAGAGAGAGGAGAACGAGGATATAAACAGGTCCTGATACCCTTTCGTCTCACTCTCTCCTCAGCTCACCTTGGCTCACCACCTAAGCTCACTCCAGTCCATTTCAGAGGATCCCAGAGCTGAGGAAAATAGTGTGCCGCGAGTCAGAAGAGGCGTCATCGTAGTGAAGGGGCGCAGCGTCTCCAAGGAACCCCACAGGAACGAAGAAAAGTCAAGATGAGGGTGTTGCTCCTGACGCCATCTTTGTTTGTGGTGCTGGGGGTGGTGATGGTGCTGCCCTCTGTCATGGCTACCGGAAGTAAGTATTTTTTTTTAGATCGTGGTGCTGATGAGGAGCCTTCGCGTGGTGGCTCTGCGCAGTTGCGGCGTCCATCACGGAGCCAAACTTCCTCCTATTTCCCTGACTAGGCGCTGTCTACCACAAGGGGGCGCCGGATCCCTAAACGGGGTATTTACTGTACTGTACCTGTAGGACGGCCCCACAGAACCAGTTGCTTACATGCGGTTGACGGGATTTCTCGCCCAGACAGACAATGGTTAAGTAGCAACAGTAACAACCGTAATGTTACTCTAGACATTCATTTTAGCTGGTAGACTTGCACCTGATGATGATGATGATAATGACGATGATGATAATGATGATGATGAATGAAGTGAATATAATGTTGCTGCTATTGATATGAATGAATAAGATGAAGATAATAAGAATGAAAATGACGATGACGATAATGAATGTAACAGTGACGACGATGACGATACTGACGATCATGAAAATAACAAAGATGACGATAACAACACCAGTACTAACCCTACCACCATCGACAGTACCAACCCTCTCCATCACGCTGCCCTCCCCCCAGAGTGCCGCCCCCCCTTCGTCACCATCCTGCTCCGGTACTGCCTTCACGTAGGGATCTCGCACCCGCTCGACGGCCCTGGGACTGCGGTGACGTGGGAGCAGGCGAGGCAGAAGTGTAAGAGTTTGGGCAGCGATCTTGCCTACATCAAGGACACGAACGTACTGCAGGCCGTATCGGAGTACCTTGATGCGACCTTTGTGCGTAAGTATGGACGGGGGGGTTAGTGTTCTTCTTGGTTCTCTTGTCCTTGGTCGTGTTCTTGGCCTTGGTCTTCCTCGTCTTCTTCTGCTTCTTGTTCCTCTTCTTCGTCATCATCCTCTTCTCACTGTTTCTACTGCTATTACTACTACTACTACTACTACTACTATAATAATAATAATAATAATAATAATAATAATAATAATAATAATAATAATAGTAGTAGTAGTAGTAATAATGATAATAATAATAATAATAATGATGATAATAATAATAATAATAATAATAATAATAATAATAAAGAAAAAGAATGAAAAGTGCAGTCAAATCTATTACCTCTTTAATAAGGACTGGTGTTAAGAGAGAGAGAGAGAGAGAGAGAGAGAGAGAGAGAGAGAGAGAAATTTATAACCCTCTTCCCGTTTTCTTTGTTTCAGCGGAGACTAAAGCCGGCTACATTTATTGGGTAGGAGGCAGGGGACACGGAACGAGCTGGTCTTGGGTTAACGGAGAGCCTCTATCTACCACCTCCCACCTGTAAGTCAGATAGATAGATAGATAGATAGATAGAGTCCTTTTCTTAATATCTTCGTTGCTCAAGAGGGACTCCTTCACGTGGTGGCACTTTTGTAACCAAACAGTATGGTCATTAACTCCTTCCTCACTTGTCCTTTCCTCCCCTTCCCTCCTCCTTTCCTCCCCTTCCCTTCTCCTTTCTCTGCCCCTCATTCCATCCCCATTCTCCTCTTTCCCACTCATATTTTCCCTCCTCATCTTTCTCCCTCTCATTCTCTTCTCTCTACCTTTCATTCCCTCATCATTCTCTTCTTTCCTCACTCTTCCTTTCCGTCCTTCTCCCCATTTCCCTTCCCTCCCTACCCTTGTCTCCTTACCCTTCATTCCCTCCTCTTCCACTACCCTTCACCTTTTACTTACCTATTTCTTCAGCAGGGGATGTCAGTGAGCAGTTTGGAAAATAAATCGCTAAGGAAGAGGTGTTAGGGAGCTTACCCGACGAGAATACGAACCTGGGACTTGGCCAATTATCTCTCCTGCCTATTGAGACTCTCGTGCAGTCGGTAGGCAATTAATTAACCCCTTCTTCTTCGCCTTCTTCAGATGGACCCCTACTCGTCCTGACCCTGCCCAAACCACCACCCACTACACCATTCTCGTCCCGGCGGATCAGGCTCACGGGCGAAGGACTTTATATGACTACTCGGCCACATCTGTCGGTCCTGCCTACCTCTGCGGCCTCTCCTAGGGCGAGAAGGACGAGTGGAGGACGAATGGAGGACGAGGAGGGGGAGAGAAAAGAGAAAGAGCCGAATGGTTGAGGTGAGACGAAGTGGTGGGTTAGCGGAGGAGAAGAAGAAGGAGGAGGAGGAGGAGGAAGCTGAAGAAGAGAAGAAGAAGAAGGAAGAGAGAGAGAGAGAGAGAGAGAGAGAGAGAGAGAGAGAATGTATGACAAGTGAAAAATAAAATAATGCTTGACTTTTGTTCGTTTTATTCATTTTTCAACAATTATACATTTTTTTTTTCACGGAAGGGCCCCACAAAATCAAGAATGTTCTGTATTCCCCTCTAATGGTCTTTCGGTATATTGTGCTGGAGAGAGAGGCCTTCACGTGGTGGCACCGATATCACTGGGCGGCTCCACTGCCTCTCTCAGCTCAAAAAGAAGTTGGTGGACTGTAAGAGGAGGACATTTTCAGCCTGCAGTCCACGGGGTTCACGCTGAGATAAACCTGGGGCTATTACTGCTACTACTACTACTACTGCTTCTACAACAACTACTACTACTGCTACTACAACAACAACTACTACTACTACTACTACGACTACTACTAATTTCTGATATACTCTTTTCACCTTCACTTGGCCCAGACTTTCGTCCACTGGCAGCTTATTATGATGCAATTCAGTTTCAGAAAAAGAAAAAAAAAACAATGCTGTGGCTTTAGACCCTTTCGATAGCACTTCTTCGTGACTAGCATAATATTTTAATGCCAATCTATGGATACAAATCAGCAATAAAAACGCACAGAGAACAATTTTTAGGCCAAGTTAAAGTGACAGACGTATAGAAGCGACACTTTATATTAGGCGCTGACGAGGAGCCTGCGCGTGGTGGCAATGTGTATCTTGGGTGGAGTGAAGCAGCTGCGGCGTTCACCCAGGAGACAAACTTACTAATGTTTTCCTGCACCTCGCCGTGGGAAGGACCCTGGTTCGATCCTGATGAGGTGCTGGCTACCACAAGGGGGCACCGGATTCCTGTACTGTGTATGTATTGTGTGTACCTGTAAGACGGCCCCACAGAACCAGTTGCTTACCTGTGGTCGACGGGTGTGCTCGACCAGTCAGACCGCAGCTAAACAACAACAACAACAACAACAATTTTATAACCACGACACTAGCAATTTTAGGCCAAGCGAAACTAAAAGGAGTAAAGATACGATACTTTATTAGGCAAAGTTACATCATTGAAATTTTAGATCAAGTCAAAGGAACATAGATACGATACATTATAGAGATTTTAGGCCAAGTTACGGTACAAGTAGCGTAGTTAGGACACTTCATTAACTACTCCCTCCCTCCATCACCCCCTCTCGTCCACTAGGCAAGTCGGTCCTCGCAGATGTAGCAAGAAAGGGAGTCATTTTCTTCCTTGTCCAGCACCAACAGAGCGCCGGTCGAGGTGGGGGCGAGGCA
>NC_136982.1:42391762-42401762 GCF_032717465.1 Coenobita brevimanus | reverse complement strand
GAGAAGAACAAGAAGAAGGAGGATAGGGCGACGTGGAGGCGATTTGTTTGTGGACATCCCCTCCCAGATCAAGGTGTATGGCTTTAGATATAGATACAGGTGATGGTAATTGACACACCTGCCTTTTTTTTTTTACTCTCTTAGTCGTCTCGTTTCCACATATATTATTTTTTTTCATTTTATTTCGTCTATATATAATTTTGAACTATGTTTCTTGATCGTTTCAATATGATGTTTTGTTTTTTTATTTGTCACCATGTTTCCACCTGTACTTCTCTCTCTCTCTCTCTCTCTCTCTCTCTCTCTGGCGCAAAAAAGGTTAAGAAATACAAACTGGTGTGTGTGTGTGTGTGTGTGTGTGTGTGTGTGTGTGTGTGGAGAGAGAGAGAGAGAGAGAGAGAGAGAGAGAGAGAGAGAGAGAGAGAGAGAGCAAGAGAGAGAGAGGGGGAGAGAGAGAGAGAGAGAGAAAGGAGGAGGAGGAGGAGGAGGAGGAGGGGGTGCAGGAGGAGAGAGGAGGTATATAAGAGGGGTAGGTGAACTGGTAGTCACTAAACCGGACCAAGATGGCGACTGTGACTGTGAGTGCACTGGTGACTGTCTTGGCAGCGATGTTGACTCTACCATCCGCCTCAGGTAAATGCACACACACACACACACACACACACACACACACATTGAAAAAAAAAATAATAATAACAACAACAACAACAACAACAACAACAACAACAACAACAACAACAAGTGCCTACGATTAAACTCTACGGGCTTTACACTCCAAATTTCATCGTTTTTTTTTTTTTTTTTTTTTTTATTATTATTATTATTATTATTATTATTATTATCATTATTTTTTATTATTTTTTATTTTTTTTCAGGTCAATGCCGTGATGGGTTCGTGGTCCTGAGCGGGGTGTGCCTGAAGGTGGAGATCAGGAAAGACCTCATTTCGTGGAGCCAGGCACGTTCAGAGTGTCAGCAGCTGGGAGGA
Organism: Coenobita brevimanus; assembly: GCF_032717465.1. Lineage (NCBI taxonomy): Eukaryota > Metazoa > Arthropoda > Malacostraca > Decapoda > Coenobitidae > Coenobita > Coenobita brevimanus. The sequence goes on along the minus strand of NC_136982.1, from coordinate 42,400,774 downwards.
GACTTGGCCAGGCTGCCCTCACCTGCCCTCCTTGAACACCTGGCCTCCTGGGTGAAGAAGAACAGTGAGTTGGATAGATATATGTGTGTGTGTGGCTTGATAGATAAAAGACAAGTAGATAGACGGATATTTAGATAGATACTGTGGATAGATAGATAAATAGACAGACAGACAGACAGACAGATGGATGGGTGGATAGATGGAGAGATAAACACAGGTAGAAAAATGTATGCTTAGATAGATAGATAGATAGATAGATAGATAGACAGATAGGCAGGTAGATAGTCATTGTGCAGATAGATAGATGATAGATTTAGATCCTAACATTGAACCTAGCAATGAGGTAACCAGTGAACCTAGGAATGAGTCTAAAAATGAACCTAGCAGTGAACTATCAATAAATTTAACAGTGAAATTGACATAAATCTAACAGCGATCCTAACGGCGAATCTAACAGCGAAAGAACTAACCCTTCTCCTAATTCCTAACAGATCTAAGCCCCCAGACGGTGTGGGTGGGGGCAGAGGACACCCCGAGTGGATGGAGCTGGTTTGGAGGGCCGAGGATTAGTCTTAATTCCAACATGTGAGTCCCCCCCTTCAAAATAATGATGGCCCGTTTTCTGTTTGAGGCGTCAGAGAGAGAGAGAGAGAGAGAGAGAGAGAGAGAGAGAGAGAGAAAGAAAGAGAGAGAGAGAGAGAGAGAGAGAAAGAGAGAAAGATAGAGAGAGATAACCTAACTTCTTTTTCTCTTCTCCAGGTGGCTACCCAACGAGCCGCTCCACACAGGTGGGGACGGCAAGGTTCTAGTGACCAACACTGGGGGTCGCTTCTACCTGACGGGTGTTGCGCCCACATCCAAGGCCGAGGGTTATGTCTGCCAGGCCTAGAGCGCCACCGAGATTCCGTAGCGCCTCTTCTTTACCGATTTGTTCTGCATTTAGTTTGTGGTTGAGTTCCCCGCCTGGGAGTGTTGTGCAAGGCCAGCTAACCACGTCACTCAAATCTTAAAGGAGATGGCGCTAAGGAGTCTTCTAAACCGAGGATATTATGTTACCTTAAAGGATTGAGTCTTTTGTAGAGGACTGAGTACTCTGTTGTTCTGAATTATAACATCTATTGTAGAGAGAATTAGAATATTTGCTGTAGACATTGAGAGAGATTCCTGTGTTGATTGGAGCTGTGTACGTTGTCTGGTATCTTACACTATTTTTCCCAGATGATTCCACTGTCTGCTGGCGTAGGTACAATGTCTTCACAGGTAACACAGGTAAATTCCTTCGGTACTAATCAACACGGGCCTCAGGTAACCAGGTGTAATTAGAGAGTTAATGGCATTGTCTTAGGAAGGTAACTTGATTAACCTTCTCACAGGTAAATAAATTCTGGCCTATATGTGTTCTTATGTCAGTTAATTGCCCTTTATGTCTAATTAATGACTAGATAATTGCTTATATAATTGTCGGTGTTCATCTCATTATATCCAGGTGAAGAACTTAACACCTGAAGAACAAATGGCAGAAATATCTTGAATGTGTTATTGTTCTTTTTGTTATTGCTGGTGATGATGATCGTGTTCTTGTTATTGATGATGTTCGTGTTGATGTTATTGATGATGATGTTTTTGTTGTTGTTGATGATGATGTTCGTGTTGTTGTTGTTAATGTTATTATTATTATTGTTGGTGATTTTTTTTTTTGACAATACTGTATAATGTCTCTGGCCATCGATTATTTTTAGGGGGATAAAGTAATTACATTGGTTATTTTTTATTAATTTTTGTGCTATTATAAAGACCTTTCAGTATTTTACCTGTTAATTGAAATTGTTATAAATAAATTGAAGTTTGTACGGTGACTGCCTCTTTATTTTTGATTAACAGATGGATGGATAGATAGATGGATAGATATAGATAGATAGATTGTAGATGGACATACAGATAGATGGATAGACATAGACAGACGGACAGACAGATAGATAGATAGACAAATGGATAGATAAACAGATAGATAGATAGACAGATAGACAGGGATAGATAGATAGATAGATAGATAGATAGATAGATAGATAGATAGAGAGAGAGAGAGAGAGAGAGAGAGAGAGAGAGAGAGAGAGAAAAAAAACAAGAATAGAAAACCGGTAACTCTGGATTAAAAAAAAAGAGAGAGAGAGAGAGAGAGAGAGAGAGCTAACTCAAGGAAGAGTCTGAACCGGTACCGAATGACCTCAAGCAGTCTTAAGGTCAAAGGTGAAGGCCAAGGTCAAGGTAGGTCAGATGAGGGGAGTTTAGCTTAGGTCAGATTCATTGAGGTTAAAGACTGATGGTTAGCAGGTGGGTCGAGAGAGAGAGAGAGAGAGAGAGAGAGAGAGAGAGAGAGAGAGAGAGAGAGAGAGAGAGAGAGAGAGGAAGTTTTGCTCTTGATGATGATGATGATGATGATGATGATGACGATGATAAATCCCAGTACGTAGCCTACCGTACAACCTCAAGTAAAAGTTTGCTGTCACACACGATCTCAGAGGGCGCATACCTCATCCAGCGCTAACAAGAATTATAATTTACTCCTCCATCCGCCTACGGATTCACCTCAAAATTTAATCAACCCTACCTGGACCCGCTGCCCACCTGTGTACCAAATCTAATTAAAATCCAATAAAAACATCTTGAGATATTTTGGGCACAGACAGACAGGCAGACACGGATGAATACACTACCCCCGTCTAACTTCGCTGGTGGGGGTAATGAGCTTGATCTATGAGCTAGGAATGAGTCTCCTTGGTTGCTAGTCAAACTGCACCTCTAGTCTTAGCTACTCTTGGCCATCAATTGCGGTGAATAGGGTTAGGGACGCGTGTTAGGTTAAATACGTTCACAAGCTATACTCTTTTCACCTTAACTTGGCCCAGATTTTCGCCCTTTTGCAGCTTATTTCACGCAGTTCAGTGGCAGAAAAGGACAGTGCTGCGGCTCTACATCCTTTCCATAGCACTTCTTCGTGACTAGCGCTGCATTCTAGGATTAATCTGTTGCTTCAACTCATCATTCAAAATGGAAGATAGCAATTTTTGGCCAGGTTGAAGTGAAAAGAGTATAGTTCATTGCTAAAAATAACGGTAGTGGTAGTAGTAGTAGTAGCATCAGCAACCACTGGCTCATCTGAAACGTGAACCCAGTGGACTGCAGGCTCAAGTTACTCCTCACCCTCCAGTCTACCATCCACTTTTCGGGCGAGAGGGAGGTAGTTGAGGGACGTTTGTATAGCCAGGCAGTGGAGCCGCAGTGTTATATCGGTGCCACCACGTGAAGGCGACCCCCTAAAGTACCTTGTAGTTTTCCAGACGCCCATACTCTGTTCACTCTAAGTAGGCGTAAAATTTGCCATCTCTACAGCTTGAATACTGAGCTATAAGGAAAGCTTAACCCTAGAATGTGGTGCTAGTCACGAAGAAGTGCCGTGGAAAGGATGAAGAGAGTGTACCGTAGTCATATTCTGAGCTACGGGGAATAAGCTGCAAAAGGACGAAAATCCCGGCCTAAAAGTAAATTAAAAAAAACAACAAAATAAAACACGGGAATCATCAGCTAGAATCGTATAAACTTGTTAGTATGAATATTTCTGTAATAGTTAAGAGTTAGTGTTGTTCCATTTTTTTCTTTTTTGTATGTCGTAAGAAAGGGATCATTTTGTCTTTCAACTTCCTTCGTCTCCCTCCTCTCCTTTTCCTCCTTACTCCGCCCTTTCTCCTCCCTCCTCCTCCTCCTTACCCCCTCCAGCTTCCTTCTCTTCCATCCACTCCATCTCCTCCTCCCCATTCCCCCTCCTTCTCCATCTCCTCCCTCCTCCTCATCCTCCTCTTCCTCCTTCACCCACTTCATCGCCTCCAGGTCCACCCTCCTCCTCCATTTACTCCCCCTTCCTCCCCAGCATCCTCTTCCTCCCCCTTCCTCCTTCCTTTCAGTTTTTGTCCACTCAACTTAAAAATAAATTTCATTATCAACAATTAACAAAGGCCAGGGAAAAACTACTTATGCACCGTCAGTTTGAACATCTTACTAACGTTTGTTGCAGTGATATTAGAAAAAAAAAGTCCTAATTTCAAAATCAAAATTTCTACTCGCACGCCATCTGTTGAGAACCAAAGGAAACGAATGCAGATGTTTACACTCTGAAGGTCGGGCGTCGGTGTTGAAACAGAAGCGTTTTATCCATCAATTTTACGGCAATATGGGTGTTCTGTGACGTAATTACTAACGCCCAGAATCGTTATATTATATTTCTCGACATGCTTTTCAACTTGGATGATGAAAATAGGAGATATAATGGCTACAATCTAAAAAAATGAACCTAGGCGTTTCGTTCCCGTAAGAAATGACTTGGAGTCTCGCGTTTCGGAGCCTTCCTAGGCTATGTGGATTTTTGGACTCCCGGAAGCCGAAGGAAGGGGGGGGGGAGAGTGAGGATAGAGGAGGGGAAGCCTTAGCCGGCTGCCATTTTAGTTACCTCCGAGCGAAGACAGTGGTTGTGCGTACGTGTGTGTGCTGACGATCAGTGTGTGTGATTTTGGTAGGTAAAATTATCATTGAACTTTTAAAATCACTGCAGAACTTCTGACATTCTGACCACATACACTGCCTTATTCAATTTTTTTTTTATACATATATATATTAGTTGATTGCTTAGATTTTTATTCTAATTAATCACATTTTTCTTTTCAGTGGCTTGGAGTGCCCCCGCCTAGACGTGGCTCGAGTCCAGGGCGTCTCCAGAGCCGCCTGCGTTTGGAACACCCGCAGCCCCGTCTCTTCAGATAAGGTGAGATTTTGAAAGTTACATTGTTTGCTACTGAAATGTTAAGATTTTTGTTTTGTTACTTTGCTATTGAAGTTTTATTTATTTATTTTTTTTTATGAAAGTTACATTGCGTTTGAATTTTTGAGATTTTTTTGAAAGTTATATTGTTTGCTATTGAAGTTTTAATATCTTTTATGAGTTACACTGTTTCATATTGAAGTTTTAAGATCTGTAGTGACATTTTATACTAGAGTTTTAAGATTGTTAAAGTTGCGCTGTTTTATATTGAAATTTGAGGATCTTTTCATAATACGCACCTGTAATATGAGCATTTGTGATCTTTTAAATTAACGCCACTTTATACTGATAGTTGGGGATCTTTTCAAAATTATGCTGATGCTTATTGAAATTATAAGGAACGTTAGAGAATTACATTAGTGAATATTGAATGTAAAATTATAAATGGACTTGGTATTGATGGATGATGCAATGGGTATATTTTTTTGAAAGGTAGAAATCCGCTGGTATAATGTGCGATTACGGTTTCCTAAATGATTTTCGAATGGATTTGGTTCATGGGAATTACTTTAAATTTAATGAACTTGGTAATAATGTTAGTGAATATTATTTGATGCGATTATTACATTAAGTGGGTCATAGTAGCGTATATAACAAATTGCAATATTTAGTCATTTACACTAATAATGTAATGTATTTTTATTTTTTGGTCATGGTAATACTTATAAATATTGCCTGAAACTTTTTTATTCACTTTTATTTGTACGTTCATACATTTTATTTTTATTTTCATTCTTGTACTAAATTTCCTTCCTGTACTTTGAAACCTTTTAATTATTTTTTGTTTTTTGTTCTTTCAGGTAGGATTATAATCAAGAGGAGCACCGCGCCTCGTAGCCAGCGCTGGAGCACCCCCTCGTGGGACGGTGGGGTGAGTGTTGGCATCCCACGTCTGGCTAGGCAGGGATAGGCAGGATAGGATAGGCAGGAGCACTACACCCCTTCCCAATACCACTGCCTAACACTCCATTCTCCTTTCAGGTGGTGTGGACCGGCGTGGAACCTTCCTAGCAGACTGGATATTTTTTGGGGGGAGGGGAGGGAGGGGCAAATTTGTGAATACGCTTTTTTGTATTTTGTTTCTTCGACATGAGCATTTTATCTTATACCTGAATTGCAGTGACTTTTATATATATATATATACATACGAAATTAGAATGCATATGAAAGGGGCACTGAGTGAAATTTTAGTTAATTTTAGAGTGGGGTATTGGCTAGGTTCACTTTTACTGGGGTTTAAGTGGAGTGGCCTGGGTTCGACAGTGAGCGTGGGGGTTGGCGAGATTTTTTTTTTTTTTTTTTTTTTTTTTTTGCTGCTCGTAAAAATCTACTGAATAAAAATAGATTGTGTAAATGCATGTGATTTAGCTGCGTCGTTCCGGGTAATTTAGCTGCGTCGTTCAGGGTAATTTATGACGTTGAGTAATTTAGGCTGGGTGGAGAGGGGAGAGGCTGGGTGGAGAGGGGAGAGGCTGGGTGGAGAAGGGAGAGGCTGGGTGGAAGGGGGGTGAGGCTGGGTGGAGAAGGGTGAGGCTGGGTGGAGGGAGTGAGAGGCTGGGTGGAGAGAGGGAAAGGCTGGGTGGAGAGGGAGAGAGGCTGGGTGGAGGGAGGGGTGAGGCTGAGTGGAGGGGGTGAGAGGCTGGGTGGAGAAGGAAAGGCTGGGTGGAGAGGGGCTGAGGCTGGGTGGAGAGGGAGAGAGGCTGGGTGGAGGGGGAGGGGCGGGCGGATCAGGTAAGTAAAAAAAAAAAAGTTAGGCAGGAGGTAGAGGAGAGGAAGACAAGCTAGGAAGGAGAGAGGAGAGGAAGACGGGCTAGGAAAGAGATTTAGGAGGGACAGAGGGAATGATTAGGAAGAAGAGAAATGCTAGACGAGTTAGAACTGAGAGAGAGGTAAGCTTGAAGGATATTAAGAGACAGAATATATGTGATTGAAGGGAGATAGTTGAGTGATAAAATGAGGGAAAGAAAGGTTAGGAAGAGAAGAGGGAGCAGAGATGAAGAAGGAAGAGAGGTAGGGAGAACACTGTAACTTAGGAAGGTCGGGAGGAAGAATATTTAGGAGCGGGAGGGGAGAATGATTTGGGAAGGAGGAGGTGGGGAGAATACTGTAACTGAGGAGAGATAGGGGGGGAGAATAATTAGGAAGGGGAAGGGAGAATAGTTTAGGAAGGAGGAGAGGTAGGGAGAATACTATAACTGAGGAAGATAGGGTGATAGAATATTTAGGAGGGGGAGGGGAGAATGGTTTGGGAAGGAGGGAGGGGATGCACGAAGAGGAAGTGAAGGAGAACGCTAAGGAAGATGAAGGAAGAGGGTGAGGAAGAGGAGACTAACAGGAAGGCGAAGACGAAGAGGAGCATCAAGGGTAAGAAGTGTAAAAAACAAAAAAAAAGGTAAGAGCAATACATTATTTTAATTTTTTGTTTATCTTCCTATATAACTGTTATAATTTACTTTGGTTTATAATGGTTAATAAATGAAAAAAGCCAGTCCTTTATAAGAGTGGGATATTAAATGATTTACTGCCTGGTCATTACATTCTTTATTGGTAGGGTTGAGGGAAGGAGTGGCAAGAGTGATAGTGGAAGTCCTTTGAGCTGGTTTTAATACAGGAGCTGAATGAATACTACTACTCCTACAAAGACGACCGCTACGGGCACCACTACCACCACAGTCACTGCAAAGACGACCACCTCAGTCACCACCACCAACACCGCCGCCACTGCAGAGACGACCACTGTAATCACCACCACCACCACTACAAAGACGACCACTGCAATCACCACCACCACCACTACAACAAAGACAACCGCTGCAATCACCACCACCACCACCACCACCACTACAACAAAGACAACCGCTGCAATCACCACCACCACCACCACTACAACAAAGACAACCGCTGCAATCACCACCACCACCACCACTACAAAGACGACCACTGCAATCACCACCACCTTTACCTTTCATTACAGAGATATTTGACGTAACTACACCTCCGTAACAATCCATAACGTAACTCCTTCACTACGATGGCGCGTCCCATTTTCTTCACACCACTCAAAATTAGCTCAAGTTCCATCACATGTTAAAAAAAAAAAATCCTCTTGCTGACATTCAATCTTAACTTTGATTCAAACAATGGATTTAGACTTGATTGATCTTACTTGGTGTTAGGTTAGAATTAGGCGGAAAATAAGATGTTAGTAACCATAACCTCTAACTCCCATGGCGAAGGTAACAATGAACTTCAAATATTCAAATACTGATTGGCCGTAATAGTTTAAAATCCTTTGAATATTTACCTTGATTCACTGTCTTTTTTTTTTCAGGGATATTTCTGGTGCGGGCTACCTTGTTTGATCCTGGTGTAGAGGAGACGTGGTGTAGAGGAGACGTGGTGTAGAGGAGACGTGGTGTAGAGGAGACGTGGTGTGGAGGAGACGTGGTGTGGAGGAGACGTGGTGTGGAGGAGACGTGGTGTGGAGGAGACGTGGTGTGGAGGAGACGTGGTGTGGAGACGACGTGGTGTGGAGGAGACGGGGGGTGGAGGAGACGGGGGTGGAGGAGACGGGGGGTGGAGGAGACGGGGGGTGGAGGAGACGGGGGGTGGAGGAGACGGGGGGTGGAGGAGACGGGGGGTGGAGGAGACGGGGGGTGGAGGAGACGGGGGGTGGAGGAGACGGGGGGTGGAGGAGACGGGGGGTGGAGGAGACGTGGGGGGGAGGAGACGTGGGGGGGAGGAGACGGGGGGTGGAGGAGACGGGGGGTGGAGGAGACGTGGGGTGGAGGAGACGTGGGGTGGAGGAGACGTGGGGTGGAGGAGACGTGGGGTGGAGGAGACGTGGGGTGGAGGAGACGTGGGGTGGAGGAGACGTGGGGTGGAGGAGACGTGGGGTGGAGGAGACGTGGGGTGGAGGAGACGTGGGGTGGAGGAGACGTGGGGTGGAGGAGACGTGGGGTGGAGGAGACGTGGGGTGGAGGAGACGTGGGGTGGAGGAGACGTGGGGTGGAGGAGACGTGGGGTGGAGGAGACGTGGGGTGGAGGAGACGTGGGGTGGAGGAGACGTGGGGTGGAGGAGACGTGGGGTGGAGGAGACGTGGGGTGGAGGAGACGTGGGGTGGAGGAGACGGGGGTAGGGG
>NC_136982.1:42356762-42389262 GCF_032717465.1 Coenobita brevimanus | reverse complement strand
TTGTCTTGCTTGGTTCTTGGTTTGTTTGTATTTGTCAGCTGCCAAAGACTGCACGTTCAGTGTTTCTTGAGTTTTATCTGTGCTTTATTTATTTATTATTATTATTATTATTTATTATTATTATTATTATTATTTTACGTTTGTCGTAGGTATCAATTACTTCACAAGCAAATTTCCTACGACCACAACTACCACCACCACCACCACCACCACCACCACCACTACTACTACTACTACTACTACATTCATTTTCCCCACAGGCCCGCTCTGAGTGTCAGCTCCTTGGTGCTGACCTCGCCGAGCTCCCCACAGCAGCCCTCCTTCAGCACCTCGCCTCCTGGACTGATAAGAATGGTAATACATAGGGTAGTCCATATATTGCACCATTTTATCTCTGCTGGTGATTTTTTTGTGTTCAAGGGACGGCTCGTGAAATCAGTGTCGTGGAGCCTTTGTAGTATGCTCCCTGGATGGACCGAAGCAGTTGCGGCGTCCACCCAAGAGCCTAATCTCCTCATACTTCCCTGCACCTCGCCGTGGGAAGGACCCTGGTGTGACCCTGGTTGGGCGCTGTCAACCACAAGGGGGCGCCGGATCCCTACACGGTGTATGTGCTGCTCTGTACCTGTAGAGCAGCCCCCGTGGAAGGAGTTGCTTACCTGTGATCGACGGGTCAGCTCGGCCGGTCAGACTAAGGTTAAGCAAGAACAACAACAACAACAACTTAATCATCTCCAAGAAACATTGATTTTCTGAACTGCATTTTTCTATCCGTTTTTCTATCTGCATTTTTCTTTCCGTATTATTTATTTGCATTTTCTCTTCATTTTTCTGTAATTTTTTCTGTCCCTGTTATTTGTCTTCATTTTTTCTATTAGAGTTTTGCTATCTGCACCTTCCTGTCCATATCAATTAATCAGCATCCTCTCTCAATCACTCCCTCACTCTTTCATTCACTCCCTCCTTCCCTCGCTCTCCCTCACTCCCTCCCTCTCACTCCCTCCCTCCCTCCCTCCCTCACTCACTCACTCACTCACTCACTTTCTCACTTTCTCACTTTCCCACAGGCCTGGTGACGTATACGCTGTGGGTGGGGGCGGAGGAGACGAGGCTGGGGTGGAAATGGCTGACAGGACCCAGAATCAGTCTCAATTCAGAGCTGTGAGTGTTGCTGGGGGGGTTTTAAAGGATGATGATGATGATTACTAAAATAGCAATAGTAGTAGTTGGAGTAGCAGTAATGATGATGATAATAATAATAATAATAATAATAATAATAATAATAATAATAATAATAATATATGCGTGCGTGCTTGTGCGTGTGCGTGTGCGTGTGCGTGCTAGTGAGCGCGCTAGTGAGCGCGCGCACGTTTGTATGTATGCATCTCCATAAAAATTCGTCAGTCTCAATAAATCCACACACCAAACACATCCACGCACCACACACACCAAACACATCCACATAAACCAACCAGCCTAACCTTGCCATCCTCTCCCCAGGTGGCTGGCGGGCGAGCCTCACTACACGGGCGGCGACGGAAAGGTGTTGGTGGTGCGGCGGTCCGATACATACCTGCTGGCGGGCGTGGCACCTGACGACCGTGGAAAAGGATACGTCTGTCAGGCATAGTTCGTTGCCCTTACAGTCCTTCGTTTCATCTGACGGAACTAGGTTACTCCCGGAATCTGAATAGTGAGTCCTTAGGTTGCGTGAACTTGGTGAGGCCTGTGGAGGAGGTGGGAGTGAGTCTCCTTGGTTACTATCATCCCTTTGCCTTCATCCGATGGAACTAGGTCACTCCCAGAACTGAATATCGAGACATAAGCTTCTATGAATTTGTGAGCCTTGGTTATGAGGCAGTACTGAGTCTCCTTGGTTACTAGACAAATTGAAGCCTCATTTTATCTACACTTGGCCATCAACCGAGCCAAAAGGGGTTACAAAATCATCGCATTATTATTATTATTATTATTTTTACATAATGACCTTGGTTTATCATTACTGATGTACAGTATTTGAGGTAATTATAGACTATTGTTGGTGAGAATATTAGATTAGTACCGGGATTTATTAATATTTTTGTTGTATAGTCGACGACAATTATGACTTATTATTATTGTGTATATAAGTCAAGAAATACAGTGGAATAAAGTGTTTCCTGAGTTGTATAAGATCATTTTGAACTGCAAGACTTGCACACACGCTCACGCGCAAGCACAAGGGCGCACCCCCCCACCCCCACACACACAAACTCACAAACACGCAAACGCACAAACGCACCATCACAGACACACAGACAGACAGACAGACAGAGACACACTCTCTCTCTCTCTCTCTCTGCATTTGCCTAGTTGTAGGCTGACCAGGAATTTCGTGAGACAAGCCACTCCCTGAACTTTGACCCCAAACCAAACGAACCCAAACGAACCCAAATCAAGCCATACCAACTCAAACCAACCCAAACGAAGCCATACCAACCCAAACGAAGCCATACCAACCCAAACGAAGTCATACCAACCCAAACGAAGCCATACCAAGCCATACCAAGCCATACCAAGCCAAACCAACCCAAACCAACCCAGACCATCCCAGACCAACTCAAGCCAAACCAACCCATACCAGCCCAAACCAGCCCATACCAACCCAAACCATCCCAAACCAACCCAAACAAGTCATACCAAGCCAGACCAAGCCAGACCAAGCCAGACCAAGCCAGACCAAGCCATACAAAGCCAGACCAACCCAGACCAACCCAAACAAGCCATACCAAGCCAAACCAACTCAGATCAACCCAGACCAAGCCATAGCAAGCCATACCAACCCAAACTAATTCAAACCAATCCAAACCAACCCAAACAAACCCAAACTAACTCAAACCAACCCAAACCAAACCATACCAACCCAAACCAAGCCATACCAACCCAAACCAAGCCATACCAACCCAAACCAAGCCATACCAACCCAAACCAAGCCATACCAACCCATACCAACCCAAACCAACCCATACCAACCCATACCAACCCATACCAACCCAAACCAGCCCGAACCAACCCGAACCAACCCGAAACAATCGAAACCAACCCGGTCCAAGTCAAACCAATACAAAACACAATCCAGCTCAGTCCAATCATGCTGATTTCATGAGCATGTAGAGATTGTAGGTGCCAAAAGATTTATCTAACTGGGGAGTCTCTTGAGTATGTGGAAGAGCTTTGTTGTTTGGGGACATGTTATGTGCTGGAGGTGGAGCTGGAGCTAGCTCTGTCCCTAGGGTAAGGAGTGGTTAGAGGAAGTTCGGGGAGCTGTTGCCTCTTCTGACGTTGAGAGGGCTCTCCCTCCGTGCTAAGAGATCTTTGTATGCGGCGTGTGTTAGGAGTGTAATGTTGTATGGTAGTGAGACCTGGGCAGTAAAGGAGGAGGATATTCGTAGGCTTAAAAGTACAGAAATGACAATGATTAAATGGATGTGTAGTGCGTCCTTGAATGCGAGGCCTGGGGGTGAGCTAGGATTGTAATTGAAATGTTGAGAGGAAGGATATGACTGGAGTGTGTTGATGTTGTGATGAGAAGGGATAGGTTGAGATGGCTTGGGCATGTGGAGAGGATGTAGGATGACAGTTGGATTCGGAAAGCGAGAAATGTGAACGTTGGGGGTAGGGTTGCGAGAGGCAGACCAAAAAAGACTTGGGACGAAATCATAGAGTGTGACTTCAGGGATAAAGGACTGAACAGGGAGGCTGCCAGAGATCGAGCAGCATGGAGAGCCGCCATTAAGTGACCAAGACCGACGCAGGTACGAATGTTGGAGCCTCTATAAATGAAACAAACGAAATAAACAGAAAACAAAGGATTTGAGATTATGGAGGAGGGTAGAAAGGGTGAACAAAAGAGAAAAACAAAAATAAGAGTTAGAGAGAGAGAGAGAGAGAGAGAGAGAGAGAGAGAGAGTATGAGTGAGTGAGAAAGTGAGAGAGAGTGAGAGAAAGTGAGAGAGAGATCCTTAAGCATACCAACTACCCCGCTTTCATCCTAGCCACACGCCCTCCCTTGCATACTGATACCCCTTATCGCTTTCTTCTTCGCGTTTCAATCCTTCTCTACAACTTCGCCTTCCTCTCCCTTCCACGACTACCACAAGCCATTCCTCTAACACCACTACCCAGATCAACCATCTAGCGGGAAATCTAGCCCATATCTTAGGTGGAGAGAGTTAGAGAAAGTGAGAAAATTTAGAGTTAGAACGAGAAACTCCTTTTGGCTACCGACTTCGAAAAAATTTGCTCTCACGTCTGTCTAGTTGCTATGTTATGTAGGATCCAGGTCATGCGTCCCCAGGTGGAGGGTATATATATAAAATGGAGGCTACAAGGAACGCCACGGCATTTAGAAAGCTAGCAGTGACAGCAGGAAGACCCACAGACAGCCAGGAATAACAGCAGAGAAGAGGAGAGACAGCCCAGCAGGAGCAGAGAACTAGAGTGAGAGCAGAGAAGAATGGAGACGATTTAAGTGACAGCAGAAGAAAGAGCTACAGAGAAAGCAGAAAAAGAGAGCCACAGAGAGCAGAGAAAAGAGAGAGCCAAGAGTGAGAGCAGAAATTAAGAGTCTGGGAGAAAGCAGAGAACAGAGTGAGAGGCAAGAGAGGGAGAAGAGAAAGAGAGACCCACAGACGCGAAGAGAGAAGCAGCAGAGAGTCACAGAGAGAGCCAGAGAGACGAGCAGACAGCCAAGAGCAAGAGCAGACAGCCACCCAGACAGTCCCTTAAACAGTAAGTCTTCAGGAAATTTCGTAACACCCCTGTAGTGGTAGTAGTACTAGTAGTGGTAGTAGAAGCTAAGCTGTAGTCAAAGTGAAAGAGACTGTGTTATTATCTTGCTATGGCTCAGGATTCAAGATGGCGAGATGACAATTCTACACCTACTTAAAATGAAAAAAATAAAGAAAAGCTAGCTCTGTAAAACTCCATGCAGTCACTCACCATCCCTGGGACTCTCCTTGGATCCACTACTACTCTGTGGACTCTGTATCTCTAGCTACCTCTATGTCTTTACAGTTCCTCTTAGTCTACTCTTTACTCTGTGTTGTGTGTATTTTACTCCATAACTCTCTTCCCGGAGAACCACCCACTAACCATGTCTACTGCTCTATGTGCTCTCTACCTAATTCTACAACTCTCCCCACACAGAGCTTCCCACATCAACCATGAAACTCTCCCTGGTTCTTCTACTCGTCTACTGCGCATCCTTCGGGAGCGCCAAGCCCCTACCCAAGGACAAGGCCAGGGAGGGGCGCACCATCTTCTTCTTCCCGGAGTTCCTTGGGCACGTCTCCCTCCTCGAACATGAAGAGGAGGAGGAGGAAGGGCATGAGGAGGAGGAGGAGGAGGAAGAGGAGGAGGAGGAAGAGGAGGAGGAGGGGGAGGCCGCAGGTACTCATGGATTGGGTTGGGTTGGGTTGGGTTAGGTTTGATTGGGTTGGATTGGGTCGGATGGACTTTGGGTTGGGTAGGGGGTTAGGTAGGTTTGGTTGGGTGGGGTTCAGTTAAGTTCGAGTTAAGCTTGGTTAGGTTTAAGTTAGTTTGGGTTTGTTTGGTTGGGTTCGGTTAGGTTTGGGTTGGGATAGAATGGGTTGGGTTAGGTTGGTTAGGTTTGGTTTGGTTTGAATTGGGTTAGGTTGGTTTGGGTTTGGTCTGGTTGGGTTGGGTTGAGTTTGGTTAGGCTGGGTTGGGCTGGGTTGGATTAGGTTAGATTGATTAGACTGAAGTAGATTAGGCTGTACGCATAAACAATAAAAAAGAGTAAAGTAACAGATAAATAGATAAATACACATTCTATCTTAGTCTGTCTTAAGATGATGAAACGCAGGTGGATTCAGCATGAGCAAAAAAATAAAATAAATAAATAAATAAATAAATAAAAGGCCACAGTATGGAAGTACAAAAAATATCTCTGCTTTATACCCCAGCAGCAGAAGGAGAGGAAGCAGAAGGGCACGCGGGAGAGGAGGCAGAAGAGGAGCAAGAGGAAGAGGAGGCAGGAGAGGGAGAGCCTGTAGTAGGAGAGGTGCTGGCAGACAACTACCTATCCATTCTTCTGGGACTACCATATCCCTACGACTCCACCAGCCACGACGACGACGACGACGACGACCAGGCCCCTGAGATCGTCGAGCGGTGTGATCCTTTGGGGCTGATCTGTTTCTTGATTGTGTGATGAGATGGAGTTGTGGTGTGATTTTTAGGTGTGTTATGGACGTCTGTGTGTTATGGAGGTGTAGCACGGCTGGCTCTGTGTGTTATGCAGGGGTGGAAGTTGGACGGAGGTTGTGTTCACCCTTGTCTTTGTTTGTTTGTGTGTTTGTGGGCAAGATATCTCAAGGAGTGTTTTTCGGAATGAAGTGAAATCTTGTGGATAGTGGGTCAAGGAAGAGTTGATTAGATTCTCAGGTAGATATGGATCCGGATGCAGGAACAAATCCTAAATATTATTGGCGTTGACGAAGATATGCGCTCTCTGATGTGTAAGAGGGCAAATCAACACCGTGGAATTAATTGACTGCGTGAGACCGTAAAAGTACTCATCTGGTATGAAAGAGGAATTACAGTAGCATATTATAAATCTTACTGGCGTTGGCGGGGGTATGTGATCTCTGAGTGCTTTCCAGTGTAGGTATGTGTAATGGTTTTGTGCGCTAGAAAATGTAACAGGAGCTGGTTCTCCGTGTTACTAGGGAGTGTGTATGATTTTTAATGTGAGATGTGTTTTGGTGTGTGTGTGTGTGTGTGTGTGTGTGTGTGTGCTATTTTTTACGTTACCTGTGATACACCTGTGTTAGCAAGGTGTTAACACGATGCTCAGGGGGGGGTTAAGATGAGGGAGGTGTTCTCTCTCTCTCTCTCTCTCTCTCTCTCTCTCTCTCTGTTCTTTTGTGTTTACCTCTTGTTATTTTTGTCGTTGTTTGTAAATAATAAAGTTGTTACTATTTTTATTATGTGTATTATTATTATGTACATGCTTTTCATCGTCCTTATTTTCTTACTTGTCTTTATTTTCTTACTTTATTATATTTTCTCACGTAGTACTTTCTTACGCGTTATTTTCTTTCCACAGTACCATCTTACGTAAGTGTATTTTCTTACGTGTATTTCCTTAGTGAATTTCCTTAGTGAATTTCCTTAGTGTATTTTCTTAAGTGTATTTTCTTTGTATCTTTTTTCTTAGTGTATTTTCTTAGTGTATTTTCTTAAGTGTATTTCCTTAGTGTATTTTCTTAGTGTATTTTCTTAGTGTATTTTCTTAGTGTATTTTCTTAGTGTATTTTCTTAGTGTATTTTCTTAGTGTATTGTCTTAGTGTATTTTCTTAGTGTATTTTCTTAAGTGTATTTTCTTAGTGTATTTTCTTAGTGTATTTTCTTTGTATCTTTTTTCTTAGTGTATTTTCTTAGTGTATTGTCTTAGTGTATTTCCTTAGTGTATTTTCTTAGTGTATTTTCTTAAGTGTATTTTCTTAGTGTATTTTCTTAAGTGTATTTCCTTAGTGTATTTTCTTAGTGTATTTTCTTACGTGTATTTCCTTAGTGAATTTCCTTAGTGTATTTTCTTAGTGTATTTTCTTTGTATCTTTTTTCTTAGTGTATTTTCTTAGTGTATTGTCTTAGTGTATTTTCTTAGTGTATTTTCTTAAGTGTATTTTCTTAGTGTATTTTCTTAGTGTATTTTCTTTGTATCTTTTTTCTTAGTGTATTTTCTTAGTGTATTGTCTTAGTGTATTTCCTTAGTGTATTTTCTTAGTGTATTTTCTTAAGTGTATTTTCTTAGTGTATTTTCTTTGTATCTTTTTTCTTAGTGTATTTTCTTAGTGTATTTTCTTAGTGTATTTTCTTAGTGTATTTTCTTAGTGTATTTTCTTACGTGTATTTCCTTAGTGAATTTCCTTAGTGTATTTTTTTGTATCTTTTTTCTTAGTGTATTTTCTTAGTGTATTTTCTTAGTGTATTTCCTTAGTGTATTTTCTTAGTGTATTTTCTTACGTGTATTTTCTTAAGTGTATTTTCTAGTGTATTTTCTTAAGTGTATTTCCTTAGTGTATTTTCTTAAGTGTATTTTCTTAGTGTATTTTCTTTGTATCTTTTTTCTTAGTGTATTTTCTTAAGTGTATTTTCTTAAGTGTATTTTCTTAGTGTATTTTCTTAAGTGTATTTTCTTAGTGTATTTTCTTAGTGTATTTTCTTAGTGTATTTTCTTAGTGTATTTTCTTTGTATCTTTTTTCTTAGTGTATTTTCTTAAGTGTATTTTCTTAGTGTATTTTCTTAGTGTATTTTCTTAGTGTATTTTCTTAAGTGTATTTTCTTAGTGTATTTTCTTAGTGTATTTTCTTAAGTGTATTTTCTTAGTGTATTTTCTTACGTGTATTTCCTTAGTGAATTTCCTTAGTGTATATCCCTAGTGTATTTTCTTAGTGTATTTTCTTAGTGTATTTTCTTAGTGTATTTTCTTAGGTTTACATTCTTAAGTGCATTATTTTTGTCAATATTCTTACGCATATTTCCTGACAATTTCTTAGTAACATTTTTCTTAAAGGCTTGCATTTCTGTGTGTGTGTGTGTGTGTGTGTGTGTGTGTGTGTGTGTGTGTGTGTGTGTGTGTGTGTGTGTGTGTGTGTGTGTGTTTAATTCACATCAAGTATTTCAAATTATACACCCTTTGTTATACACTGAATCCAAAGTTACCAAGATCCCCCATCACACACACACACACACACACACACACACACACACACACACACACACACACACACACACACACACACACAATAACTAAACAAAATGGAACCCCAAAATCCATTCATTTCGAGATGCCTGGACACTGCGTTGAAGGGAGTGGAGGTCGTAGGCAGAGGGAAGACGAGCTATACTCCTTTTACTGCAACTTGGCTTAAAATTGGCACCTCTCCGTCTTGAATGCTGAGTTGTAATAATAGATTATGCACTGGAATATGGTGCTAGTCACGAAGAAGTGCTGTGGAAAGAATGGAGAGCCTTCATCGCTAGCTAGTTCTCTAAGCAAAATATATAGATAGAAAGATAGATAGATAGGTAGATAGAGATATAGATACAGATGGATAGATAGATAGATAGATAAATAGATGGATGGATAGAGAGAGAGAGAGAGAGAGAGAGAGAGAGAGAGAGAGAGAGAGAGAGAGAGAGAGAGAGAGAGAGAGAGAGAGAGAGAGAGAGAGAGAGAGAGAGAGAGAGAGAGAGAGGGAGAGTTACAAACAAATACCATATGACCCACCACCTGAACAGAGCAAGAACTATCACTCCTTTCTTTCTCGTGTCTTCTGTGGACGGCTCAGTGGACTTTGTGAGTGTCTACCCTGCATCTTTTATCCATTTTCTACTCCCTCGGCCACACCCACGCCCACACCAGCAGATTGATCCATGCACACCACACATTACATACGGCTAAGTGCATTTTCTCTCTTCTTTTCTCTCTCTTTCTCTCTCTCTCTCTCTCTCTCTCTCTCTCTCTCTCTCTCTCTCCACTGATCATCTACCCTTAAATCTACTGGTCTACCTTAGCCTAGCCTCGGGACCCTACGCCTCAGAGGGGATAGCATGGGACTGGATGCTATTAATTTAGGGAGCATTTTAGGGAGCAATTTAGGGAGCATTTTATGGAGCATTTTAGGAAATATTTAAGGGAGCATTTTAGGAAATATTTAAGGGAGCATTTTAGGGAGCATTTAGGGAGCATTGAGGGAGCATTTTAGGGAGCATTGAGGGAGCATTTTAGGAAGCATTAAGGGAGCATTTTAGGGAGCATTTTAGGGAGCATTTTAAGGGGCATTTTAGGGAGGAGCTCTTGAAACGGCCCTGTCAGTCAGTCACCCCTCAAGGATATTCACACGTACGGTATTTCACTCTGGCCAATTTCGTCCTTCCTTCTAGACAAGCCCATATGGTCCCGCATCACTCAAGAACTTCAGCATCTATACTCCTTTTACTCTAACCTGGCCTAAAAAGTGCCATCTCTCCATCTTGCATGTTGAGCTGTGACAATAGATTAACACTGGAATATGGAACTAGTCACGAAGAAGTGCTATGGAGGGGATGTAGAGCCGTAGTAGTGCCTTTCTCTGCATCTAAGTGAAATTAAGTGGAAGAGGACGAAAATCTGGGCCATGTTAAGGTGAAAGGAGTACTGTAATTCTTAAGAAGACGAAAAGCCTCTCACAGCCTGAAAGAAATCGTCTGAAATGTAATGCTCAGGCTTTCTCGCGTTCCAAAAGGGTTAGTGTGTAAGAAGCTGAATAAATCGCCATGGAGGAGGGGTTACGCTACAGGGGGCGGAGGCACGGTGCGGGAAAATTAGCCGTGACTGTGATTTGATGCACACCTTATGCGGACGTGGTGGCGGTGTGGTGGTGTGGTGTGGAGGTGGTGGTGTTTGTGTGGTGTGGTGGGGTTTGTGTGGTGTGGTGTGATGGTGTGATGATGTGGTGTGGGGGTGGTAAGATTTGTGTGGTGGGGTGTGGTGGTGTAGTTGTGGGGTAGGGGTGGTGACAGGCGTGTGATAGTTGTGGTGTGGTGGTGTAGTAGTGGGGTAGGGGTGGTGACAGGCGTGTGATGGTTGTGGTGTGGTGGTGGAGGGTAGTGATAGGTGTATGATGGTGGTGTGTGGTGTGGTTATAGGTGAATGATGATGTGGTGTGGTTATAGGTGAATGATGGTGTGGTGTGGTTATAGGTGAATGATGGTGTGGTGTGGTGTGGTGTGGTGGTGTAGTGTCCTGGTGTGGTGGTGGTAGGTTTTGTGTGTTGCGGCGTATGTGACAAAGGTACAAATAAGAATAATCTAATAGCAAAAAGACAACAAAATCGTCTACTGGCAGAAAGAACACAGAAATTTGGTGGGAGGAAGGAAAAAATCGTCTGGGAAAAGGAAGACTGAAGATGGTTAGGGGGTTTGACGGTGCTGCCATCTATTGAGTGTGAGGGCAGGCTGGGTTTCCTCTCTGACTTTTACACTGAATATGGGGCGGAGGACATGAGTTTTCCTTTGTTTTTCTTTTTATTCCTGCCACGTGATGATGATGATGATGATGATAATGATGATGATGATGTTGTGATCCGTTCCCACACCCCTTCCATTACCACCACCACACTCACCACCACCACCACAACTAACGTATCTCCATACCCACACCACCCTGTCAACTCAAGCACCACCACCACACCGACACCACACCCCCACACCACCACACCACACCACACCACACGACCCTATCAACTCACCCACCACACACCACACCACACCACACCACCCAGCATATCAACCACAGTACTTTCATCGCGTATCCTCTCCAGAATCTTAATCCATTCCACTCTCCTTCTCCCCTTCGCCTCCACCCTCACCTACGTCTCTGGCCTTTGTTCCATCTATACTCTGTTCATTTCACCTGGCAGACATCCTTAAGCCTTATTTGTTCAGTTCATGATCAGTTGTGCTTAGACTGGGGGTTAATTTTGACTAGAAACCAAGGAGATTCATTCCTGTCCCTATAAATGAGAGTGTTGGTTCAGTTGATGGCCAGGTGTAGTCGTGGTGAGGGATATTTTTGACTAGTAACCAAAGAGACTCATTCCTCTCACTGTAAGAGTATCGGCTTAGTTGATGGCCAGGTATAGTCAGACTGGAGGATACATTTGACTAGTAACCAAGGAGACTCATTCCAGGATTTGGCTAGTAACCAAGGAGACTCATTCCAGGATTTGACTAGTAACCAAGGAGACTCATTCCAGGATTTGACTAGTAACCAAGGAGACTCATTCCAGGATTTGACTAGTAACCAAGGAGACTCATTCCAGGATTTGACTAGTAACCAAGGAGACTCATTCCGGGATTTGACTAGTAACCAAGGAGACTCATTCCTGCCGCAGTAATAAGACTAGGTGAATTTCTTGCCTACACGATTAAGTCTGCAGGATGTGAGAGTGGACCGCTTCCGTCAGATGAAAACAGGCGATGCTTTCTGGAACCCGGCTATGCTCACTCCACTCAGACATATAGAGATAGATAGGGAAATAGATACGGAAATAAATATAGAAATAGAGAAATAGATAGATACATAGGTACAGAAATAGATATAGAAACAGAGGAAAGGATATAGAAATAGATACAAAAATATAGAAATAGATATAGAAATAGAGAGATAGATGTAGAAATAGATACAGAAATATATAGAAAAAATATAGAAATAGATACAGAAATAGACATAGAAATAAATGTAAAATAGATGTAGAAATAGATACAGAAATTGATAAAGAAAGAGATATAGAAATAGATATAGAAATAGATAGCAGTACTAGCATTATTTTCTTTTTTTTTTTTTTAACCCTAACTTTATCTTAACGTTCGTCCTTTGGCAGTTTATTCTATGCACCTGAGAGAGAGAGAGAGAGAGAGAGAGAGAGAGAGAGAGAGAGAGAGAGAGAGAGAGAGAGAGAGTATGCAAACGAGGCACCAAAATTCCGAATAATTTCCATTTTGCCTCCCTCCAAGACTGTGTGTGTGTGTGTGTGTGTGTGTGTGTGTGTGTGTGTGTGTGTGTGCGCTGAGAATTAAAGTGGCATGTGTTTTTCTCTCTTTTTCCTGCCGGCTTTCAGA
Organism: Coenobita brevimanus; assembly: GCF_032717465.1. Taxonomy (NCBI): domain Eukaryota; kingdom Metazoa; phylum Arthropoda; class Malacostraca; order Decapoda; family Coenobitidae; genus Coenobita; species Coenobita brevimanus. The sequence goes on along the minus strand of NC_136982.1, from coordinate 42,376,588 downwards.
TACCCCTTTCTCTTCCTGTCCACGCTTTCTCAATTTCCACACACACTCTCTCTCTCTCAGTCTCTCTAATTTTGCTTCCTGTTGTGCATTTTCTCTCTCTCTCTCTCTCTCTCTCTCTCTCTCTCTCTCTCTCTCTCTCTCTCTCTCTCTCTCTCTCTCTCTCTCTCTTCACAAGTGGGGTTCCTTAGGGTTCTATGCTGGGTTCATTATTATTTATTATCTTTAAAAATAATACAGACTGAAGGAAAAATAACACATTACCAAAAATTAACATAAGTAGTAGTAGTAGTAGTAGTAGCAGTAGTAACAGTAGTAGTAGTAGTAGTAGTAGTAGTTGAGGTAGTAACAGCAGCCCACCATCCTCCTTTTGGGTGACAGGGAGGGGAGTGAGGGACGTGTGTATAGCCAGGCAGCTCCACCGCCCTTCTCATATCAGTGCCACCACCTGAAGGCGTCCCTCTAAAGCACCAATAGCACCTGTTCCAGCTAAAAAATAAAGGACGTCTCGCCATTTTACCTCCATTGCTAACAGCGCTATTTTGAGTGGGATGCAGGCTAAAAAAAAAAGTGCTTCAAAGTGGAGAGTCATGTATTAAGATTTTTATTTTATTATTATTATTATTATTATTATTATTATTATTATTATTATTATTATTATATATTATTACTACTACTACCACTACTACTACTACTACTAGTACTGCTACTACTACTACAACTACTACTGCTACTACTACTACTACTACTACTACTACTACTACTATTATTATTATTATTATTATTTTCTTTGCCTTGGCTGATTAATTTTATTCTTAATATTATCATAATTAGACTTGGTTGATGAGATGGGTGTAATTACCAAGCATGACAAACACACTGGCATTTATTAACATCATGACTCAAATTAACATCAGTATAAACATCAAGATAAACATAAAAATAAACATAAGCATAAACATCACTAAACATCACTAAACATCAATATAACATCAATATAAACATCAATATAAACATCAGTATAAGCATCAATATAAACATCAATATAAACATCAATATGAACATCAAAATTAACATGAACAGAAACATCAACACAAACAATATAAAAAAAATCAACATAAACATCAGTATAAACATCAATAGAAACATCAATAGAAACATCAACATAAACATTAGTATAAACATCAACATAAACATCAATATAAACATCAACAAAAACATCAACACAAACATCACTACAAACATCAACACCGACATCAACACAAAGGAATTAACATCAGCGTAGACATAAACATCAGATACAAACAAATCAACATTACCACAAACATAATTATAAACATCAACAAAAACAAAATAACATCACAGGAAACATATGAACATGAAACATACATTATCTCAACATCAATGCAAAGACATCAACATCAACACAGACATCAACATCAACACAAACAAATAAACATCATGACACAACATTCATAACAAACACAAACAGAAAGACAAAACAAACACACGATAAAAACAGAAACAACAACAATATGTACCGTTAAAAGAAAAAAAAAATGATTTAGTGATATGGTTACCACCCAGCGTTGTCAATGGTTTCCTGGTCCACAAGCAACTATTTGGCTTGTCATGTCACTCGGGGTAGTGTTGCTTAAGTTTACATCATGTGAGTGGATGGTAGACGGCCTTAAAGTTAATAATTACCGTATTTTGTTTGCAAAGAGAAAAATACAGGAAAACAGGAGTCTTTCTCGCCCCGCAAGAGAGAGAGAGAGAGAGAGACCAAAATTCTGAATAATGCTAATAGTAATAAATATCCCAGCTATAAAGGCAAAGGCAAAAGGGTAGACGCCATAGGACGCTTGGCCAAGGTGCTCATGTACGTAACTAAGCCTTGACTCCGGGATACAAGGCCACTCAAACTTTGTAGATACGAAGAATTAAGAAAAAATAGTAATCCTTGTGAATTTGATAGTTTGTTGATGAGTAAGGATGGAAAATGAATACTGTAACTCCTTATTCTTCCCCTCCTAACATCACTATAACACACACTCCATCTAACGCACAGGATCTCGTAGTTCACCCTCTAGCTTTCCTTTATCCAACACAGCATCCCGCCTAACACGAAGTATTTCACCTCCTAACATTATCTGGTTTGGCACACAGTACGACTAACACACAGTAGGATGGTTCTAACACACAGTACCTGACCGTTCACCTCCTGACGTCAATATCTAACACACAGCACCCTCCTAACACAGCACCTCACCTCCCAGCATCATTGAGCAGTAGTTTTAACATAGAATTCCACCTCTAAACACATAATTTCTACCCCTAACACATAATTTCACCTCCTAAAACCAACTAGCATATAACACCTCTAACACACCGTAGATCACCCCTAACACACACAGCACCTATCACAGCCCCTCACCTCTCACCCTGAGCCACCGGAGCACACAGCACGCCAAAGAGACAGTACTTCACCACAGCGTCCTCGGGCTGCGGCAGCGGGATGCCTTGGGACGCCCCTGCCTGGTTTGCGGCTATCAGTTCCTGCACCCTATTCACTGCATCCTCCACAGGGAACATGGGGATTTCAACGAGCCTGTAGAAGTCTGGGACAATCACGACAAACCGACCCTCCCGCTGGGGCAAGGGCGAGGGCATAGCGTAGGCGGCGAAGATGGGGTGGAGGAGGAGCGCCAGTTGCAGCAGTTGCATTTTGGAGATGTGTGAGCGGATGGATGGATAGACAGATGGATTCTGTGGCGGAGAGAGAATGAGGGGAATCAGTGGATGGGTTGATGGATGGATTCTGTTGAGGGGAAAGAGAGGGATGATTGTGGGTTTTGAGGGGATTACATAGATCCTGCTGTGGGAGGGAACGGTGAGGTGAACTAGTAGTCGATGAGTTGGAATAATCGTGTTTTGTGAGTGTGTGTGTGTGTGTGTGTGTGTGTGTGTGTGTGAGAGAGAGAGAGAGAGAGAGAGAGAGAACCGAGAAAGTCAGGGCAAGAAGGGAAAGGAATATTTGAAAATCGGATGGAAAATATAAGAAAAATAACATGTAACTTTAATTTCCAGGACACACACACACACACACACACACACACACACACACACACGTATAATCTTTCATCTTCCTTCATTTTATATTCTTTCACACAACATTCCCCCTTCCCCCCCTCCTCTCTCTCTCTCTCTCTAACTCATTCATCGACCTCCTTATGCCTATGTCCTCCACAAACACACTCACAGACTCACTTAAACCTCACCTACTCAGCAACCACACTACACAGACGCCACACAGACCTCCCTATCCAGAGAAACAGTGCCAAGGAGAGTGCCACAGGGGGTATGTTGGCACCCTGGCTCTCCACTCTTATATATACACAAACGCTGGTCACATGGCACTACTTTGTTTACATCCGCTGTCCGAATCCAAGAACGGTCAGTATCACTCCGCGTACGTTTCCATCCTCCTCGCTTCTCCTAGCCATCCCTTTCTAGAGTATATTTCTGAGATTGGATAGCGTATATTGGGGATCTAGTAGGCCTTTTTGGTATGCGCGGGGGTGGATCTAAGATATACTAGATGGGGCACTAGTCTGTGTCAGAGGCTGAGATGGGAGCGAGGAAGAGAAAGGATCCCAGGATGGTTTGTTATGCAGGACAGGACAGGGGTTGAAAGTGTGGCCCTCGTTGTTATGCTGGTGTGTGTGTGTGTGTGTGTGTGTGTGTGTGAGAGAGAGAGAGAGAGAGAGAGAGAGAGAGAGAGAGAGAGAGAGAGAGAGAGAGAGATGGTGGGTGGGTATGTTCTGTTATGTCTACCCTACCTCTCGCCTTCTCATCTCTCTCTCTCTCTCTCTCTCTCTCTCTCTCTCACACACACACACACACACACACACACACACACACACACAGATAATGGCGCACCTTACCTCACCTTATACCCGTCGTGGTGGTGGAGAGGGACGCCTTCACGTGGTGGCACCGATGTAACAGGGAGGCTCCACTGCCTAGTTATACGCACATCTCTCAGTCACCTCCCTATCCCCCTAAGGAAGGATGGTGGACTGAAGAAGGACATTTTTAGCCTGCAGTCCACTGGGTTTCAATTTAGATGAACTTGAGGCGCAACTACCACTACTACTACTACTACTACTACTACTACTACTGCTACTACTACTACTACAACTACTACTGCATAACAAAAAATATACTTTTACTACTACTGCTACCACTACTACTAATATTGCTACAGCTACTACCGCTACCTCTGTTATTACTGCTATCACTACTACTGCTAGCATTACCACTACTACTGTTCTTGCTGCCTCCAGACGATTTTCTTCATCTGAGGAGAGGCCTCTCATACTGAAGGGGTTAATAAAGGCTATATAATATCCAAATTTCGAAAAATCTCCAAGAAGCTAAAAAAATCATCTAATCACAAAAATAAAAAAAACTAAAATTAAATAAATAATAACCAATAAATGCAATAAATGAATAAATGAATGAAGAAATAAAAAAATATGGCGTCCCCTAATTGAAAGAGTTATTCACTTAAAAATCCCCTTCATTCATATAGACACAATTTTTAAAACAACTATTGCCTTACCTTCAGTTTCAAAATTCTTGTTGCTCCTTGTATTTTGGCAGAATCGCAGTGCTCCTCTCGCCGAATCGGAGTTTTCCAGACTTAGGATGTTGGGCTGATCTTGTTTTGTTGGTACTTTCGTTTGAGAGACTAAATCGCCCATGTGTGAAGTACTGTGCACCTCCCGTATGCGTGTGTGTGTGTGTGTGTGTGTGTGTGTGTGTGTAAAGAGGGAGGGGGGGGGAGCTGAACACATAATTCTGAACAAGGTGGAGTCAAAGGCTGTTCGTCTCTTCAGCCTCCCTTCTCTCACTGACCAACCTCTCTCCTAGCCCCACTCGTCCAGATGCATTCCCTCCCTCTCACGCCATTCCCGTCACTCTTACGCAACGCTTATTTGGTATTCCCAGGGCCTCATATACGCCACTAGTCACCTCACAAACTATCTTCCTCAGTATACCTTTCCCTCTCTCCCTGACCCTCTCGTTTTCCGAATGCAGTGTGTCCAGGCCGTTTGGAAAATAATTAATCTTGATCTTACATTTTAATCTGTTCATCTTTCCACACACAAGGTACTGCCATTGACTCTTCATGGGGTTATAGTAATAGTTCTTTCTTTAGCACATTGTAGTAATATGGATGTGGTTCGCTACTGAAATTCATGGCTAAACACAAAAAGCTACTCTGTTCAATTGTACTTGTTCAGAATTGCACAGTTCAGGCGTGTCTGATTTAGGAGTGGTTCTGGGACGAGGTACACTGATATCGTACTTTGCATTTAAGATGACCCGCTAACACTGTCTATTTTTTACCAGACGCCTTGATCCCGTAGGGGGTGGCCACAAACAAATCGCCTCCATATCGCCCTGTCCCCTGCTAGTTCGCTGCCCTCCCACAACTAACACCTCCTTATATTCCTCTCCATTCCATCCCTCCATCTCATCCTCGGTCTCTCCCTCCCTCTCCCCCCCTTCATCCGAAAACACACAACTGTTCCCTGTCATTTCGCTGCCCACCTCCCCTCAACTTACACCCCCTCTCTCATATCCCTCTCCACTCCATCCCTTCATCTCATCCTCGGTCTCCCCCTCCCTCTGCCCCCCTTCACCCGCAAACACACACCTAATATGTAAATCTGTTGTGTTTGTGTTATTAGGCTGCAATGGGGTGATAAAAGGAAAAACATGGTGAAGGATATAAACACAGAGATGAAAAAAAAACAGTTACTCTCTTGCCCCATCCCTCCCATCTTTCTCCCTCTCCTTCCATACACCTTTCAGCCATCACCAAAACCTAATTAATCTTGTAAACTGATGGTCTGTGTCAACGTTCCTTTAAAACCCTTTCCTGATCATCTTAAAAATATACATACTCTTCCTCTTCTCAAACATCTAAGAAATTCACTCCCATCTTAAAATTATGATGAAAGTATTATCTGTCTGTAGAATGTACTTTTGAAATGTCGTATACTTATTCACTCCATTGACGATAAGAATGACATTGTAGAATAAGAATGCAAAAGCGTAAACTGAGATGAAGGAAGGTGGGGTCTGGTGGGGTGGACTGGGGTAATGGTGGGATGGATTGGGGTTATGGTGGGGTTTGGTGGAGTGGACTGGGGTGATGGTGGGGTTTGGTGGGGTGGAGTGGGATACTGGTGGGGTGGATTGGGGTTATGGTGGGGTTTGGTGGGTGGATTGAGGTAATGGTGGGGTTTGGTGGGGTATATTGGGGTATGTTGAGGTTTGGTGGGGCATACTGGGGTAATGGTGGGGTTTGGTGGAGTGGATTGGGGTAATGGTGGGGTTTGGTGGGATGGATGAGGATAGTGGTGGGGTTTGGTGGGGTTATGGTGGGGTTATGGTGGGGTTTAGTGGGGTATAGTGGGGTTATGGTGGGGTTTGGTGGGGTGGATTGGGATAAAAAAAACAATAAATAAAACACACACACACACACACACACACACACACACACACACACACACATACACACACACGGAAATTAATTACAGAAAATGGATTCGCCTCTGTTTTCTGTGGGGGAGAAAGAAAATGGAAGGGGGTCTTTGCAGGGGTGACGAACCTAAAAAAATAGTTAGAGGAGATTTTGAGAGAGAGAGAGAGAGGGAAGAAAACTTTAACATACTACCTATCCTTCTGTCCATCTATCTATCTATCTCTCCATCTATCTATTAATGAAGGGGGTGTAATTAGTGACAGTCATGTTGGTCAAGCAGGTCATCAAGAGGTCATTAGAGAGAGAGAAAGAGAGAGAGAGAGAGAGAGAGAGAGAGAGAGAGTGAGTGAGAGGGGGGTATTAGGAAAGCGTATTTGTGTTTGTGAATAGGGGTGATTCAGGACACACACACACACACACACACACACACACACACACACACACACACACACACACACACTCACACACGCACACACACACACGCACAAACACGTGTGAACGCAGGTACGCACACTAACTTTCACACACTTGCACTTCTACATCCACGCACATGCACTTACACAAGCCACACACACACACACGCACGCACATATGCAACCTACACGCACGCACACAAAGCATCATCGTCAAGTTAAAATGATCGAACTCTATGTAGTCGATAAAAATTCAATAAATTCTACGGAAGGTGCACATACATATACGGTGACGGCCTTAAGGGGAAGATACACTCGTATGGTTCTCTCTCTCTCTCTCTCTCTCTCTCTCTCTCTCTCTCTCTCTCCCATCAGCATTCAGTGAGCGAGCAGAAGTACTTTCACTGTCGCAAACTCTCCCTTTCAGTTCGTTACACAGTCCCTCGCCTGTCTGACAGTCGGATTTAGAATAGATAAGAGGTTAGAAGAGGTTAGGAGAGGTTAGAAATACAAGAGAGAGGAGGTTAGATAAGTTAGAACAAAGAAAATTGAGGAGGTCAGCTTAGAAGAGGTTTTATCCGATTTACAGTAAATTTTGTGGAAGGGTTGAGGGTCAGGCAAGAATAAAGGACTTTGACTTGGAGGACAATCAGGCAAAGGTCAAGGTCATCATGAAGGGTCAAAGGTCAAGGTCACAGGGAGAGGTGAAAGGTCAAGGTCATAGGGAAAGGTGAAAGGTCAAGGTCATAGGGAAAGGTCAAAGGTCAAGGTCACAGGAAAAGGTCAAGTGTTCCGCCTTGAGACCAGAGGGTTGAGCGGGGGTGTTGTACTTCCTGAATGCCCCTTCCTGCAGGCTGCTTGTGTGTGTGTGTGTGTGTGTGTGTGTGTGTGTGTGTGTGTGTGTGTGTGTGTGTGTGGCACGGATATCAACAGTACTTATGCAGTCTGCGTGGCTCGAACCGTTACTAAATAAGACAAGGATAGCAGAATGAACGGTGCTGTTGGATTTTAGAAGCGATGTGACGGTACAGATGCTGCCCCTTTACTCTGTCTGGCCTCCTTTCTATTATCACTATCAGTGTTATCATCTCTTATCGTCCCTTCCCCTTTCCACATATGCAGGAGTGAGGTAGGGGCAGGAAAGCAAGGAGAAGTAACAATAATAATAATAATAATAATACTTCGTAATAATAATAGGAATATTGCTACTACTACTACTACTACTACTACTACTACGACTAATAATAATAATAATAATAATAATAATAATAATGATGATGATGATAACAGGAAAGTGGGAAAAACAATAATCAGCTCATTAAATGGGCCACACACTCATTCCTTCACCATTCAAGCCCCCGGAATCCTGCCTTTACACCTGAGAGTTACACCTGTCCACACCTTAGCATCATAATTACCTGGAAAAAGCCAATCCAATGACAATCAAATTAAAAAAGGGATCCAAACCTTTCCCATGTACTATTAATTTCAAAACCCATTCAGTCAACTCAAATTCTCCTTTTTCTACCCTTCTAACTTAATCTAATTCAATTTGACCTAATCTAACTAATCCTATCCTATCCTTCCACGACCTAGCTTGACATGACCCAATCTGTGTTAATCTATCGCATCCTGTCCTACCATACAGCACTCTGACCTAATTCAACCTAACTTAACCTTACCTAACTCAGTCAAACCCAGTCTAACTTATTCCATCAGTTCATACTCTGACCTACCCTGCCCTAACACACCCTACCGTACCGAACCTAATCTAACTCAACCCATCCTATCCTATCCTACCCTACTCTTATCCTACCCTATCCTCTCCTAACCTAACCTAACCTAACATAACATTAAGGAGAAATAGCATAAGCAGAGACAGGACCCAGGAGTCATGACCTCGCCTGTGACCTCGAATAAATCACTAGTTTCTCCCTGAAGATGCTACGCTGTCTCCTGTATGACCCATCCTGACCTAGCCTAACGTAACATGACCTAACATTGTCCCCTAACCTAACCTAATCTATCCTAACATCCCCATCCAGCGTCTTACAGCTCAGTATATTTTCCTGTTCCATTTTCATTCTTACTTTGTCTTCTAGATTTCTCAGTCGATGTTCAGTGATATTAATAAGGTACGTAGTAGTGATTGGGACTCAGGGAAAGGGTCTCTTAGTCTATGTCCAGAGCCAAACACACACATCTATGCACACACACACACACACACACACACACACACACACACACACACACACACACACACACACACGCCATTCACCCAGCGTATACCTAATTTACGACCCATGTTGCAGATAATCAATTGCATATCAACATCACATAATATTTTGCTGCCAGAGAACAAGCAGGGACTATAAATTAACTAGAGATAACAGAGATAAGCTTATATGAATCTCTGTATCATCAACATCATCATCATCATCATCATCATCCCCCTCTTCCTCTTCCGCAGCCTCCTGTTCATCTTCTCATTCCTCCTCCTCCTCCTCCTCCTCCTCCTCTTCATCATCTTCATCATTATCATCATCATCATCATCATCCCAACCTCTTATTCCACCTAAGGACGCGATGGGGTAGGGTCCAGAGAGCAAGAAAAAACCTGATAGAGAAAGAAAACTATTAAAAGTGTACTAACTGAAAGGGGCCACACACTCATCCATTCACCATTCAAGCTCCCGGATTCCTGGCTCCATAAATGCCACGTAAAAGCCAGACTATCCCCAGAGACCCCTGCCAACCCATGAAAAAAACCCTGTCACACCCTGCCACCCTACCCTGCCACCCTACTATTCACTACCCTACCCTACCCTACCCTACCTTAACCTAACCTAACCTACCCTACCCTGCCAGCTTACTTTTCTATCCTACCTTACAACCCGACCCTACCCTGTCACCTACACAGTCATTCTACCCTACCCTACCACACTACCCTACCACTATACCCTGCTACCCAGTCCTACCCTGCCGTCCTACCGAGCCACCTTATCCCTTTCCCTGTCACTCCTTTCCCCTGCCTAAGGATGACAAATACAGTACAAGGGTGGAAGGGGAAAGTGGAAGGGCAGAGTGGGAGAATAGGATGGTAGATTAGGGTGGTGGGGTGGAGTGGCAGGGTAGGATGGCAGGGTGGTAGAGTAGGGTGGCAGGGTAGGATGATAGGGTAGAATGGAAGGGTAGTATGGAAGAGTAGTATGGAAGGGTAGGGTGTGGCAGGGGCAGAGGGTAGAAAGGGATAGTATGAGTAGATTAGGGCGACAAGGTAGGGTGTGGCAGGGGCAGAGGGTAGAAAGGGATAGTATGAGTAGATTAGGGCGACAAGGTAGGGTGTGGCAGGGGCAGAGGGTAGAAAGGGATAGTATGAGTAGATTAGGGCGACAAGGTAGGGTGTGGCAGGGTAAGGGTGACAGGGTAAGGAGTGACGGTAAGCAATACAGGTCACCGCCCCTGCCAGCCAAAGCTCCCTGACTTTCTCTCTCCCTGTGTCCGATTTTTTCACCCTGGCTACGACCTCCATTTGGACAAAAACCCTCCCCTTTTTTTCCCCTCCCCCCACACTCACTCCTCCCCTTCCCCACCCCCCAAAACCCCCCAGAACCCCCTGAAAACCCTCTGAAATAAACCCCAGATGAGAAAACCCCCAGGTAGTCTAATTAAGGTGCGTCAAGCGGCCAGGTAAACGAACTACACCTGTGGACACCTGAGCGGACTTGATTGAGCCTACCTGGTGAGTATATAAGCAGGTGTGGCTATGTTTTGGGATCATTGTTACTGCTGGCTGCTTCTGCTGCTGCTGCTGCTCCTACTGCTGCGTGCTGTGTGTGTTAAGGTGAGGTGTGTGTGTGTGTGTGTGTGTGTGTGTGTGTGTGTGTGTGTGTGTGTGTGTGTGTGTGTGTGTGTGTGTGTGTGTGTAGTGGAAAAATGGCGATGAGAACAAGGTAAATATTTGACTATAGAACAAAGTGGAGTAATATTAATAATGACAATTTTTGGGTAGAAAAATAAAAACGAAAAAAGTAGAAGGTTTAAGTAAAGGAAGATTTATGAAGAGAAAGACAGAGTGAAGAACATGCATTTTTTTTTTTTGTGGTGATGTTGTGGTTGGCGATAGATAGAGAGGATGAGGTTGATAGATGAAGTGGAAGTGAGTGACAGAGAGAGAGGTAGGAGGAGGACATGGAGAAGCGCTTGAGAATAAGAAGGACATAGTTGTGAAACAAGAATCATTTATTGATTTTTACTTTTCTGTGATGGATGGAGTTAGAAATAGATAGATAGATAGATAGATAGATAGAGAGAGAGAGAGAGAGAGAGAGAGAGAAGAAATGGAAAGAAATGAAGTGTGTGTGTGTGTGTGTGTGTGTGCAAAGGATATTCGTTTATGTGCACATAGGTAAAGTGCCTGATTAGATGCGGTCTCTCTCTCTCTCTCTCTCTCTCTCTCTCTCTCTCTCTCTCTCTCTCTCTCAACCACTTCTTCCCCTCCTCAGGTACCCCGCTCCCTCCTTCAGCGCCTTCGTCATGAGATCCCTACTCTTACTCCCTTGCCTGGTGGTCCTCTGCCTCGCCTCGCCCCTGCCAACGCCCCAGGAGCAAGACAGAGACTCCAGGTAATGTATTTGTGAAGACAATCCGTAACACCTCTTCATTAGCGATTTATTCTGCTCAGTGCCCCATAATGTTCGCCTCATGGACCTAATCCCCATGGACCTATGTTTCCACTACACACCCACACACCCTGCCCACCCACACACCCACCCATCCTGCCCACCCACTCACCCACCCATCCTGCCCACCCACTCACCCACCCATTCTGCCCACCTACACTCACACCAATCCTGCCCACCCATTCACCCACCCATGCAGCCCTGCCCACCCACGACATTCCTCTCTCCACCCGACCCTTCCACCCACTACCTTACCCACCTGTCCACCAAGCTCCACCATGTCAAGATTAAGCATATTTTTAGCCATCAGGGGCGCCACTATAGCGACTTAAAACCACACCATTAACCCTGTCCTGAAAAACTACCCCTGTTTGACCCCTTTGGAGCCCTCTAGATCGATCCCCCTTAATTTCTAGTGCAAACAAACAAGACATATGATTTATAATATAACTCTTGACCTCCTTATTTCAAGAGACACATGAAATATAAGTCTACGGCATTAACCCTCCTTATTTCAACAGACACACGAGATATAAGTCTACGGCATTAATCTCCTTATTTCAACAACTCTTCCTCTCCAGGCTGTTCTTCTCCAGTATACTTAATGCAGATAACGAAAACGCAAATCTGCCCACTATCTCGTTGTTGAACCCCCTCAATCTGTTTGACCACGTGCTAGACCCGGTAAGTACAGCTAGAAACATAATTCCTCTGTTGTTCCAATATTATTATTATTATTATTATTATTATTATTATTATTGTTCTTCTTCTTCTTTTTATTATTATTATTATTATTATTGCTATTATCATTATTATTATCATTGTTACTATTATTAGTTATTATTATTATTATTATTATTATTATTATTATTATTATTGTTAGTTTTATTATTATTATTATTATTATTATTATTATATTTATCATTATAATTATCATTATTATTTTTAAAGACATCACAGAGACTCACTTATCCAATAGCACGCTCACTTTAACCTGGCAGAGATTTTCGTCCTTTCGCAACTTATTTCACGTAGCTCAGTGGCAGAATAAGACAATACCACACCTCACCATCCTTCCCATAGCACTTCTTCGTGACTAGCACCATATTCTAGTGTTAATCCTTTGCCGTCGCTCAACACTCAAGAGGGACGATGATAATTTTACGCCTAGTTGAAGTGAACGTAGTATAGGAAGTAAATTACCTGACATCTACCTGCCCTTAATGAAGCTACTTGACGTCTACCTGCCCTTAATTAAGCTACCTGACATCCTTTTAATTAAGCTACCAGACGTCCTCTTAATTAAGCTACCTGACGTCCTCTTAATTAAGCTAACTGCCCTTAATTATGCTACCTGACATCTACCTGCCCTTAATTAAGCTACCTGACATCCTCTTAATTAAGCTACCTGACGTCCTCTTAATTAAGCTACCTGACATCCTTAATTAAGCTACCTGACATCCTCTTAATTAAGGTACCTGACATCCTTAATTAAGCTACCTGACATCCACCTGCTCCCCCACAGGCCCTCCCGCTGCCCTGCCCTGATGGACGCACCTGTACCATTACCATAGGGAAGTTTGGCCGGAAGTGAGGTGCTCTGAATTCCAAGTTCCCTAACACCTCTTCTTAAGCGATTCATTTTGCATATTACACCTTGGTATCCTCTTCTTTGATACTTAGATATTAATGATATCACCATGGACTTCATAAATACTGTACAGAAATATTACGAGAGAGCGAGCGAAGCGAGTGAGCAAATGGTTACTCTCAGTTAAGTCTGAAAATTAGAGGCCCAGCCCGACCCAGCCCGACCTTGCTTGACCCGACCCGATCCGACCGTCACGATAAGCAGAAGCCAATAACTTTACTCTTATGTGAAGTAGAGTTGAAATTCTGCCTGTGATACATTCATTCAGTAAATTTTGGTATCAACTAAAAACTCAGCCATAAAGGCGTAGGAACCCCCTGAAATCTCGAGTTTTCCAAGGGAGTGTTTGGCTCTAATCAGTGAACACCTCAAATGCGAAATCAAATTTAAAAAGATTTTCCGTTGTAACACTGTTTTTTTGCATCAACTCTAGCAATTAGGTATCGGAGACTCCGCCTATGATTTTATATCAGAGGGAAATTGTGATAACATTGCTCTCACTCGCTCGTCACGCGCTCAGAAAGCGCACTTTACTAGTATTAACCTATCGTACCCAAAAATAAATCGCTAAGAAAGAAGTGCTAGGGAGGCTCCTTAAGCGGCAAGAATCTGGACTTAAGACATTAAGAAATAACAAGACGGAGGAAGAAAGACGAAGAAAAAGGAAGAAAGATGAAGAAAGAGGAAGAAAAATGAAGAAAAGGTGGAAGAGACAAGAAGAAAAGGAACTCCAGCATGTGAAGAAAGGTTGAAACGAGACGATAGATGAAGAAACAGAAGACAAGATGGAAAAGACGAGAATAAAATAAACTCCAACGAAGTAATATGCAAAAAACGGGCTCCGAACACATGAAGAGGAGCGGGAAAAGAAACACTAAAACAAGACCCAGATTGAAGAAAATTTATGGAAAACGTAGACTTGGAGATTTGAAAATAAAGTGGAAAATGAAAAAAATATAAAATGTAAATAAAATATGGAAAAAAAAAAACTAGACATTAAGACACGATGCATAATCAAAAGAAAAATGAAAAACTGAGGGACGAGAGAGAGAGAGAGAGAGAGAGAGAGAGAGAGAGAGAGAGAATCAAGATCGCACCAAAAAATTATCCAAAAATTCTAATATATATTTTAAAAATCTAGTCTTACAGCTTTTCATCCGCCCTGCCTGAACCCCTTCACTACGAGGACGTATTATGAGCCTTTTTCTTGCTAACAGATGAGTCAAAAAATCTGTCAAAAAAATCCGCGTAAAAAAAATCCGCGTAAAAAATCCGCGTAAAAAAATCTGCGTAAAAAAAGATGTAAGAAAAATCTGCGTAAAAATATCATCGTAAAGAAATCCACGTTAAAAAAATCTGTCAAAAACTTACATTACAAAAAGCTACGTCAAAAAATCTGCATTGAAAAAATAATGAGTAAAAAAATCTGCTATAAAACTGCTGTCGAAAATTTGTGTTTAAAAAGTTGCAGGAAAAATTGAGTAAAAAATATATGTAAAAAAAGATCTGTCAAATTTTTGCTTTAAAATCTGCATTAAAAAAACCTGCTGAAATATCTGTTTCGAAAAAAAATTAAAAAAAAAACTGTCAAAAATGTGCTTTTAAAAAATCTGCTTCAAAAACCCTGCATTAACAAAGCCGTTGAAAATCTGCGTTAAAAAAAAAAAATACATTGAAATAGTTTTTAAAATCTGCGTAAAAATTCTGCGTCCAAAAAGATGTAAAACAAAATCTGCGTCAAAAATATGTAAAGCAAAATCTGCATAAAAATCTGCATTAAAAAAGCCGTTGAAATCTGCGTAAAAAGTCTGCATTAAAATCCTTGTAAAATCTGTGCCAAAAATTGCGTAAAAAATCTGCGTAAAAAAGACTGCAAAAAAGTCTGCATCTAAAAGCTTCTTTTTAAAAAATCTGCTATAAAAATTTTCGTCAAAAAAAAAATATATATATAAAAAATCCAAAATTCTCCCAACCACACCTGCGTTAAAAAAAAAAAAAATGTCAAAAAAGATGTATAAACATTTGCAAAAAAAAAAAAAAATCTTACTTGTCAAAATCTGCATTAAAAAAATATGCGTAAGAATATTAAAATTGCGTAATAAAAACTGTCAAAAAAAAGTTGCGTAAGAAAAAGTTGCGTCATCGTGCTGAAGGGGTTAACACGTAGGGCTATTTGTTTTTTTTTGTTTTTTTGTTTTTTTGTGTGTTTTTGTGTCTTGTCCACGTGTTTAATAAAAGTGTTGCAGTTGTTGTTTTCATTTAGTATTACCTGCTGTTGTTTTCTTTAAGACATTTTTGGTATTGTGTTAATGGTTGTGTTGTGAGACGGAAAGGAAGGAATGGAAGGGAAAGGAGGGAAGGGAAGGGAAGGGAAGAGAAGGAAGGGAGAGGAGGCGAAATGAAAGGGAGAAGCAGGTATGGAGAGGTAGGGAAGGGAAGGGGAATGGAAAGGAAGAGAAGGGAGGGGGAGGAAAGGGAAGGAAAGGGAGGGGAAGGGAAGAGGTGGAAATGGAAGGGAAGAGAAGAGATGGGAAGGGGAAAGGAAAGGAAGAGAAGGGAGGGGGAGGAAAGGGAAGGAAAGGGAGGGGAAGGGAAGAGGTGGAAATGGAAGGGAAGAGAAGAGATGGGAAGGGGAAAGGAAAGGAAGAGAAGGGAGGGGGAGGAAAGGGAAGGAAAGGGAGGGGAAGGGAAGAGGTGGAAATGGAAGGGAAGAGAAGAGATGGGAAGGGGAAAGGAAAGGAAGAGAAGGGAGGGGGAGGAAAGGGAAGGAAAGGGAGGGGAAGGGAAGAGGTGGAAATGGAAGGGAAGAGAAGAGATGGGAAGGGAATGACGGTGGAGGAGAAGATGAAGGACAGTATGAAGAAAGAATGGAAAAACTGGATGAGGTGAAAGAAGGGACAGGAAAGGAAAGGAAGGGAAGGGAAGGGAAGGGAAAGGAAGGAAGGGAAGGAAAGGATGGGAAAGAGGAGACAGAAAGAAGGAAGGGAAGACAAAGGAAGGGTAACGATAGGGAGGGAAGGGCAAGGTAATAAAGGAAGACAGTTGGGTAGGAAGGAAGGGCAGAGAAAGTTCAAAGGTAAGGGTGAGGTAGGTAGGTAGGGGGGTTAAGTAATGAAGGTGAAGACGAGTTTGTGTGTCTGAACCAGGTGAGAAAGGTCAAGGTGAACAGGTGTCTTCTTCCCCCATACCCCCTGTAATTAACACACCTGGTCCTTCACGCGTTTGCACAGGTAATTTCATGGTGTGATTGGTGGTGCTGGTGCTGGTGATGGTGATGATGGTGCTGGTGGTGAGATGGTGGTGATGATGGTGATGGTGTTGGTAGCTGTGCTGGTGATAATGAGATATTGTTCTTCTTTCTTTCCTTCTTTCTTTCTTTCCCTCCTTCCTTCTTTCTTTCTTTCTTTCCCTCCTTCCTTCTTTCTTTCTTCTCTTCCTTCTTTCTTTCACTCGTTCATTCTTTCTTTCCACCCCTCTTTTCTTTTCACTCTTCTTTTCTTTTCTTTTTTGTATGGAAAAAAGAAAGAACCAAAGGCTCAAAACCCACAAAGTTGTTCCTTCTACGTAAAACAGAATAAACGAAAGCCAAATTCAAGATTCATTCAATTTATGACGTCTGGACACATTGCGTTAAAAGAATGGAGATCATAGGCAGAGGGAAATACAGACAGAGGGAGACAGTTACAGAGCTGACCTGTTGCATACATAAATGACTGTCGCATTAGGGAGCTAGACAGAAAAGGGGTGAGAGTTTGTTCCTAGACGGATGCTGCTCTCTCGCCGTAGTGGTGGAGGGATGCAAGCAGACAGTTCAGAAGAGCAGTGAGCATTGAATTAGCGATAGGAAAGAGATAAAGATGCAACAGTGCAGCGAGGAGGCAGCAAAAGTTGAAGGGAGTCAGTAAGAGGAGGAGAGTTTGAGACGAAAAGCCTTTGACTCAACTCTGTTTAGAGGAGCTGTGTGTGAGAAGTCCCCCCCCCCCCTTACATGCGAGCTTTACTCAACACAGGGGCGAATAAAACCCCTGTATTGAGGCAACAAAAATGCAAGAGTTAAAAAAATAAAAATGGAGCCGGCTTAGCACATCTAATCTCTTGGAAGCAGATTTTGTAAATGACGAATGATGATGATGTTCTGGGTAGGAGTGATGTGTCTCAGGCATATTGTTGGCTTGAGTGTGCGTGGAGAGAGAGAGAGAGAGAGAGAGAGAGAGAGAGAGAGAGAGAGAGAGAGAGAGAGAGAGATTAAGCAAAAACCCCTACTAATCAAGGAAATAACACCTTTACTACGATGCCACCTTTTCTATGCCATTCTCGTTACCCTAAGATTTTTTTTTTTTACCCTAATAAAGTCTACCTCGTCTTTATGTAGCTGAGAAGATCAATTTAATCCACCCGAATGAGAGAATCCTAATCTAAATATAACCTTCTTTTTTTTTTACTTCTTTCTATCTCTCATTTTTGTTCATCTTTTTTTCTTCTTGCATCGAGAGAGATCCCATTAAGATTATTAACATGCCGAATGAAGAAATAAACTGGTGAGAGAGAGAGAGAGAGAGAGATGCACGTAAGCCTCCCAAGCTCGAGACAGTGCGAGACAGTGAACCAGCACGAAGCACCGAATCTCGCTGCTTCACTGCTTCACTCGCTAGCATCCTGAACTCTCCCATCTCTACGTCCCCTAGTCAGTGTTTTGATCGGGTAGGGGGGTGTTTGTAGGCTGTGTGTGGTGTTTTATCCTCGTTTTGACTCAATTTTGTGGCCGTAGATGCAAGAGGGAAGTGAAATGAGCTTGATAACGATGCAGTGGTGCCGTGGTGATCAATAGTTACGTTGCAGTGACTCGAAACGGTGCAAGATCAAAGAAAGAATTTGTTAATCGCATCTTCATCCTGTTCGAATTAAAATGGCTACTGACGCCTGACTTAAAAACTCTTGAATATTTACGCTTAATACAGAAAAATACGGAAAATAAGTTATGCTCTCTAAATATTCCCAAAATAATACGTTAATAATAGTAACAGAATATACGTTTAGCTGTATTGGAAGGTTAATAATAATAATAATTACAATAATAATGACAAAAAACGGAAAGAAACTGAAAAAAAAAAATGGATGTTGAGAAATAGCGCCGTTAATAAGTTTCGTGAGTGAATATTTAGCAACAAATCAATACGCTAGCAAATTTGAAAAATTTGATTTATCGATAGAAAAAAAAAATGAAACCTAGTGAATTATTGGAACAGTTTGGCTTCCTGTGTGACTCTCCCAGACTCCCACACGTTAGTGATTCCTTCCTCCCCTCCCCTCCCCCTCCTTCTCTCTCCCCTTTCTCTCTCTTTTCCTCCCTTCGCTGCCCTTCTGCTCTCCTCTCCCCTTCCCTTCTCTTCCTCCCATATCTCTCCCTCCTCCCTTCTCTTCCCCTCCCCTCCTCCCTCCGAACTTATTTCCTTCCCGTCACTTCCCTACCTCTCATCTCTCTCTTCCTCCTTCTTCTCCTCCTACCTACTCTTCCCTCCCCCCCTCCCCCTCCCGTCACTATCTTCCTTCTCTTCCCTCTTCCCTTCCTTACCTCTCACCACGCCCCATCTCCTCTCCCCACACCCCAGTTATTCCCTTCATCCCTTTTCATTTCTCCCTTTTCCCTCTTTCCCACCACTCCTCCTTTCCTCCTCAGATTTCTTCCCCACCACCTCACCTTTCCTTCCTTTCCTCCCCATCTTTTCCACCACTCCTCCCCACCTTTCTTAACACTCCCCACAGTCACCACTCCTCCTCACTCTCCCCACCTCCCCACCTTCTCCACTTCACCCTACCTTCCCCACCACCTCCCTAGTTTCCCCACCTTCCACACCACTCCTCCCCACCCTCAACACCACCTCTCCAACTTCCCCACCGCTCCCCTCCACCGTCCCCACCGCTCCCCTCTACCGTCCCCACCCTCACCACCTCCTCCCAACCTTTTCCACTTCCTCCTCATCTTCCCCACCTCCTTCCCATATATCCCAACTCCTCCCCACTTTCCCTATCTTCTCCCCACATTCCCCACCTTCACCTTACCTCCCCACCTTCACCTCAACCCCACCTTCCCCACCTCTTCCCCACCTCCTTCCCTACCTCCTCCCCACCTTCCCCACCTCTCCTATCTCTCTTTTCTCCCTCTTTTTATTCCTTCCTTTTTCCTCCTCCCTTCACTTACCTCTTCCTTTCTCTCCACTTCCCTCCCCATCTCCCCAACCTCTCTCCCCCTCCTCCTTCCCCACCTCCTCCCCTCCATCCCCAACCCTTAGAAGACGCCACCAACAGCCGGAATCAAGACAAATGGTGAGTGTTTTTGTGTTTGTTGTTTTTGTAATTTATGTTTTTGCTTGAAAGAAGAGAAGGAATGATTGTTTGCTTTTGTTGTTTTTTTAAATGTGTTTGTTTTTGTTGTTTTTGTTATGGCTGGTCTTGTTTTTGTTGTTTTTTTCGTAATGTCAGTGTTTTACCTGTGTGTTTTTATGATACTGTTTTGAAAAGAG
>NC_136982.1:42349262-42351762 GCF_032717465.1 Coenobita brevimanus | reverse complement strand
ATTGAAAGGAAGTGTCGGAAGCAGAGGAAGAGGCAGAGGAGGAAGAGGAAGAGGAAGAGGAGGAGGAGGAGGAGAGGAAGACAGAAATAGAGAGAGAGAGAGAGAGAGAGAGAGGGAGAGGAATGAGATAGTGACAGACTGACAGATTGAGAGAGAGAGAGAGAGAGAGAGAGAGAGAGAGAGAGAGAGAGAGAGAGAGAGAGCGTGACAGTGAGAGAGTGAGAAAGTGAGAAAGAAGCGAGGGGACGAGTGAGACACGAGTGGGAAGAGGTGGAGGGTCATAAACCTTTTTACTACCCTGTTGAGAGAGAGAGAGAGAGAGAGAGAGAGAGAGAAAGAAAGAGAGAGAGAGAGAGAGAGAGGATCAAACTCAAGCGCTTTGGCAGGGTCCCCACTCCGATTCGGGTATTTCTGACCACTACACCACTGGACCCTCATATACCCCCAAAAATAAATAAATACATAAATAAATAAAAATAAAAACTAAAAAATCAAGCACAGGTTTAGGATATTATTTTTTTTCAAAGTTAATGGTGTGTCTTAATTTCATCCCATTTTCTTTAACCTTAGAAAGATCCCTAACCCCTCTCATGGCCAGGTGTAGTCAGATTGGAGGCTCGATTTGACTAGTAACCAAGGAGACTCAATCCTATCCCATAATTAATGCTGGTCGAGTTTCATGCAGCCGTGACTCAGAATTCAAGGTGTGAGATTTGTCCAGTTCCCTCAGGTGATAGCGCTATATGTATTTGATAGCATGTGTGTGTGTATTTGTGTATGTGTTTGTGTATGGTGCTTATATGTGTGTATTTGTGTATATATATTTGTGTATGTGTATTTGTGTACTGTATGTATGTTTGTGTAAGTGTATTCATATGTATGTGTATTTATGTGTATGAGTATTTTTGTTTGTGTGTGTGTATGTATATTTATGTGTATATGTAGCTATGTGTATTTATTATGTGTACAGTATGTGTATTTGTGTGTATTTATTTATGTACATGTGTAGTTAAGTGTATGTGTATTATGTGTACAGTATGTGTATTTATGTGTATGTGTATTTATGTAAGTGTATTTGTGTAGCCTATATGTTTATGTGTATATGTAGTTGTGTATGTGTTTTATGTGTTCAGTATGTTTGTGTATGTATATTTATGTGTGTGTATTTGTGTATGTATCTGTGTATGTGCATTTTTGTGTATTTGTGTATCTAGGAGTCTTGAAATGAGTGGTATGTATAAGCCTCTAAATATTCACAATGTACATGTATGCGCATGGGTGATACTGGAAGGCAAAGCAATAAATAAACTGAAGAGTACTTGGACGTGAGTAGGTGATTCTCTCTCTCTCTCTCTCTCTCTCTCTCTCTCTCTCTCTCTCTCTCTCTCTCTCTCCTACAACACGACCCACAACCATCACTGTTCCATCCACGTCCTTAATTGTACCACCGGGTGAACAGGGACGAGGGAGAGACCAACTTTGTCCCGGAGTCTGACCGGTCCGAAAATCAAACTCCGGTTCTTTCAGCTGGGATCGGCAGGAGTTGACCAATGCATCACTAGTTAAGCTATTTATTTTCGTCTTTCTATTTAGGTGTCCATTGTCTGTCTGTCTGTCTATCTGTCTATTTATATCTATCTGTCTGTCCCGTTGTCTCTGTCTACCTATCCTATCTATCTTTCCATTCATCCATATCTATCTATCTGTCTATCTAGTTATCCGTCCACCCATCCATCCATCCACCCACTCATGCACCCATCCATCCACCCACCCATCCATCCATCCATCCATCCATCCTTTAATCCACCCATCTCTTCACTCAATCATTCATCCACCCATCCATCCATCCACCCCACTCATCCACTCATCCATCCATCCATTCACTCATGCATTCATCCAACTATCCATCCATCCCTCCATCCACCCATCCATCGATCCACCCATCCATCCATCCATCCATCCATCCATCCATCCATCCACCCACCCAAACATCCATCCATCCACTCATCCATCCACCCATCCACCTACCCATCCATCCATCAACTCATCCACCCACCCATCCATCCATTCATAACGCCTTTAGGGCAAAAACAAACCCTCTCATTCCACCCTCAATCCACAAGACCATAAGGCTTCAAATCCCATACATTTCCTATACAAAATCGCCCTTATCATCTCCCCTATTCATGCCTCTGTCTGTAAGGTTGAAAATCCCGTTGTTATAGAAAGGAATTTGACCTCTATTGCTTGCTAAATCGCCCCTTCACCGTCCTTGGGACCTTCATAAAAATTGATATAGTCTGTGTAATTCCTGAGAGAGAGAGAGAGAGAGAGAGAGAGAGAGAGAGAGAGTGCTAGAAAGTGTGTGTGTGTGTGTGTGTGTGTGTGTGTGTGTGTGTGTGTGTGTGTGTGTGAGGTCAGGAAGGCTCATTACTTTCCCCAGGACGTTCGCCTCCGTGGGCATCCTAGAAAAAAAAAAAAAATCCCATTGGCGCCAAAA
>NC_136982.1:42341762-42344262 GCF_032717465.1 Coenobita brevimanus | reverse complement strand
TCTTCCTTTCTCTTATATTCTTTTCTCTTCCCCCTTCTCTCTCTCTCTCTCTCTCTCTCTCTCTCTCTCTCTCTCTCTCACACACACACACACACACACACACACACACACACACACACACACACACACACACACACACACACACACACACACACACACACACACACACACTTTTGCCAGGTAGAGAACTTTACTGAGTCACATTTCACTTTACTGAGCTTTGTCGCATGTACCTGGCATAGGAGGGAGTAGGTGTATGGTTACCGTCGTTCCGGGAGGTATGGCCATGGGAGTGACGTGGTACCTGGCCTTGCACAACACTCCCAGGCGGGGAACTCAACCACGTTTACCAAGTAGTCAAAGTCCGGGCTGAGACTATACATATCTCAAATACACAGCTCATCATCTTCCATTTCCCCTACACCTCACCATGCGGAAGGACCCTGTTCCCACTCTGGCGAGGCTCTGTCACAGGAAGGAGGCTGCTTGCTTGTGGTCGATGGGTCTCCCTGACTAAATAAGCCGGGGTACAGCAGCAGCAACCTGAGAAAGTTCATTAAGGCGAAATAGTCTTCCACAGTAAATGCCTCCACAGGACACTGGTTCTTAAAGTCAACATTGGCCACCTTTTGCATTCAGACAGCGACACGCAAACACAAGGCCTTCTGTGACCCCAAACGCCTAAGCCAGACCTCCAAGGACAGGATGGAAAATATAGAAAAAGGAAACAGGTGGATGGATAGGCAGAAATTTGAAAGTATGTGTCTTACCAGGAAAACAATGAATAACTAGCCAAGGTAGAGTTACATGAGGTCAGTTGCAGTGTGGGTATATTTGCAGTGTATTTTACAGTGTATATAATTTCACAGTATGTTACAGTATATATATTTCGGGGATGTGTGGGTAGAGAAGGATCGTCGTCTCGTTGTCCAAAACTTATTTCCGCTCCTCGATAACTCTGCCAAATCCTGCGTTGGAGGAGTCGTAGAGCGTCTCAGCCTCTGTGCAGGGGAAGGCCTCCTGCTGGTGTGCGCAGGTGAGGGACTCCTGGCTGAACACGGTCTGGTTGCCACACACGAAGGAGAAGTGGTCGGTGGCCAGCACGGCGCCTGCCTCGTCCGTCACGGGCAAGCACACGTGGAACACGCGACAGTCCGTGGCCACATCGGCGTAGTAGCCGTAGGCGCGGCCGGCGCAGTCGAAGTTTTGTGTCGGTTCAGCGCCAAGGATGTCAAGGTAGCCGTCGGAGAACCGGTAGGCCATCCTGGCGGAGGCCACGGCGGCGAGGCAGAGGACGGCGGCCGACACCTTCATCGTGGGCTGAGGGGAGAAGAGAAGGAGTGGAGGTCAGTCCTAAAACCAGACACCCCTGGAGCTACTATGATAAGAGTGAAATCCCGATACAAATTTGGCAAATGGCTACACGATCTTATCCCCAAGACAAACAGACAGTCTACGTCAGAGATGGGACTCAAAATTGTAAGTCTTAGTATATATATATATTGCATTTGTTAATTTTCGTAATGTTGCAGTGAGTGTTGAAAAATAATTGGTTGGTTTTGGCTTCATCATGGCGAACTCCCCAAAGCAGAGACTGGAGATACCTTGTTTGTTTCAAGCAATTAGTTAGTACAGGGAAATGTTTGACACACATAAAATAGCAAAACACACACACACACACACACACACACACACACACACACACACACACACACACAGAAATTTATCCACATTTGAAGGTGCGACGTGAAGAGACGCAACACTTCCTTCCTTAATTATAGTGTTAAAAGCCAGGTAACTTTTTTTTTTTTATATATTCCATAAACTTTTTTTTTTCTTGACTGGATAAATAAAAAAAGAGGCTGTAAATAGTTTCCCCTCCCATATGACATCAGGTCAATTAAACACATCGAAGAGCGTGACCTCGTTTCCCGTGACGAGGTTGGGTAAGGAAGCTCCCCAGCACCTTTTCCTATGCGATTTATTTTCCTTGTTACACCTTACTATCCTCTTCTGTCTAAATCCTTCCAATATGACCACACTCTGCGTAACGTACAAAAGGATATTAACCACCCATATCCAAAAAATAAATCGCTAAGGAAGAGATGTTAGGGAGCCTCCTTACCTGACTAGCATACGAGCCTAGGAATCGCCCTCACAGGTGTTTAATTGACCTGCAGGTAAATTGCAAACAGCCATTTTGGATATATAAGATTTTTCCTCCATTTTCCTTTTCTTGCTGTTAATCTTAATATTCTTCTTCATCTCCTGTGCTTTCTTGAGACTGTTATCTTGGCACTGTACGTCACTGTAAATTCACCATACTTCTCTTTCACACACACACACACACACACACACACACACACACACACACACACACACACACACACACACGCACACACACACACACACACACACACACACACACACACACACTCACTTGGTCGGCAGGTGTTAGCAGAGTGATGGTGTGGTTAGTACAGGAGCCGCCCTTATATAC
>NC_136982.1:42316762-42336762 GCF_032717465.1 Coenobita brevimanus | reverse complement strand
TTCCATTATTCTGCTCTGCATACATGATGCCCCTATTTCTCCTCTTAGTGTTGGTATCTGAGCATATCTTGGTGCCCCTAAGATGTATCGGTAAACGCTGTTTTCAAGTCTTTGTAGTTTCTCTATTTCGTTTTTTGTAAATTCTAGTATATTTGCCCCCCCACCCAACACCTCAACATCATCACTACCACGATGTTATATTCTCTCTCTCTCTCTCTCTCTCTCTCTCTCTCTCTCTCTCTCGGTAATAACACCAGGTAATTGCCAGGTAATTGATAGGAGCAGAGGTCATATGTAAATGATGATTGCCCCGAGTGTACATGGGGAGAAAGAAGAGAGACAGAAATAGATAGATAGATAGACAGGGATATAGATAGATAGAGATGGAAGAATATAGATAGATAATTAGATGTAGATAGATAGATAAATATGTAGGGATTTAGGTAGATAGATAGGGAGGGAGGGATATAGATAGATAGACAGATAGATAAGATATAAATGGCGAGGTTCGAGTCTGTGTGTGTGTCTGTCTGTCTGTAACATTAACCTTGTCTGAAGCAACACACAAAAAACGTAAAAAACAAACACCAAAAGAAAAGTTGTTAAGGACCGTATGGAATATTCTTAAAACAAAAAACAAAGAAAGAAAGAAAGAAAGAAGAGAGAAAAAAGAAAAAGAAAAAAGGAATTCACTCCATTTTGCCTTCTATGTAAAAAAAAATAATAATCATAATAATAATAATCAGAAATTTCAACTCTCCTAATTGTAGTGATCTAGGTGTGTGTGTGTGTGTGTGTGTGTGTGTGTGTGTGTGTGTGTGTGTGTGTGTGTGTGTGTGTGTGTGTGTGTGTGTGTGTGTGTGTGTGTACAATGAAAGTACTGCCATAACAGTGTAATTAATCCCTGGGGCATGAGTGTAACAAGCGGTGATGTAATTGTTAACACAGTACACCCATTAGCCCGTCACACACACACACACACACACACACACACACACACACACACACACACACACAACGCCATTACAAACACAGCATCATTTCACCTATAATCTGGCCCCGTCTTACAGCCTCCTCTCACACACATGGGTTACGTCAAAGTCAATTATTTTGTGAGATTAATGGTTCTCTCTCTCTCTCTCTCTCTCTCTCTCTCTCTCTCTCTCTCTCTCTCACGCAAGGCAGACACGGGTGCCAGGAAAAAAAGGGAAGGAAAAAAAAAATCCGAAGGTGAATCTAGCAGTTTTTCCCGCCCCCTACCTTCACATGTCACCACCGCAACACCAATGCCCACCGTCCATACTGAATACACGCCAGGGTTGACTCATACCGGACTGGTGTGGTGGTATTAGTGCAGGTGTTTTATATGGTATGGAGGTGGGTGGTGTGGAATTTCGTTAGCGTCTACCTTAATGAAATTCAGATTAACCTGTGCTATGACCTGTCGTGGGTTTGAGTTCGCGTCCTTTCAGATAGCAGACCACTTTTCTATTTATGATGATGATGATGACGATGATGATGATGGATGATGATGATGGTTATTATTATTATTATTATTATTATTATTTTTATTATTATTATTATTATTATTATTATTATTATTATTATTATTATTTATTATTATTATTATTACAGTATTATTATTATTATTATTATTATTATTATTATTATTATTATTATTTATTTTTATTATTATTATTATTATTATTATTATTATCATCATTTTTACATTTCGGCTGCTGTTTTTTTTTTCTTAGCTTAGTATGGAGTTAAATAGTGAGCTTATAAGGAAATGGTCATGATAGGAAAACAGCAATTCTATAAACAAGTCTTTAATTTGGCTCAGCAGTTGGCATGTAAGAAGAAAAGCCTTGCAACAGCCTATCTTTTGCAAGTAACAGGATTTGCTTTGACGGAAGAACTAGGCGAGGGGATAGTCAGCACTTTCCATTCCCCGCCCTCCTCGCACAAACACAACCATGGCCGCAGCGGGAGAGTTATTAATGTTGGTGCTCCAAGGTCCAAGGTTTACGCGGAGGTTTCAGTGCTGTTGATCACGATCCTGAAGAAGTCTGCGTTGGAGAGTTCATATAGTGCCTCAGCCTCGGAGCAGGGAAAGGCTTCTTCTTGGTGTGCGCAGGTGAGGGACTCCTGGCTGAACACGGTCTGGTTGCCGCAGAAGAAGGAGTACTGGTCAGTGGCCACAACTGTGCCTTCCTCGTCATTGATGGGTACGCAGACGTGGAAGACGCGGCAGTCTGTGGCCACGTCGGCGTAGTAGCCATAGGCACGGTCAGCACAGCTGAAGGTCTGAATGGGTTCGGCACCGAGGATGTCGAGGTAGCCATCAGAGAACTGGTAGGCCATCCTGGCGGAGGCCACGGCGGCCAGACAGAGAACGGCGGCCAACACCTTCATCCTGACTGAAAGGAAAAGAGAAGTTATAAAAGAGGCAGACAAGTGGCCCACCTTAGGAACGCCACCACACTGACTACTTCACCTTGTGTTCTGCTGCTAATACTCAATAATTAAAAAAAAAAAAAACTAGACACATTCGGACACTCAAACTGGGCTGAGGGGGGGGGGGGAGTGAGGGTGAAGTCAGAGCTGAGGCTTTTCGTTTTCGGTGTTGGTGGCGGGAGGTGGCCAGTCACCCTCGACAGTTTTCTTGGGTGTGATGTGGCGGTGAACAGAGGGAGGCTGGACTTGGCGGATGATTAAGTGGTGGTACAGAGACCCGGGAAAGAGAGATAAATGCGATAATAAAGAGAGTAGATTGGCCCAGGGGAGAAAAGTGGACATTGCTGTGACGATCTTTATATCAGGGAAGTTAGTACAGGGACTGGACGAGAAATACATACATTTTAATGCCCGCATAATTGTATGAATGTGGGACTTCAGTAAACCATGAGTGTAAAAAGCCTAGAATAAGAGCAGTGAAAAAGAGACTGTCTAGGAATGTATGTTATGTGCAAAGGTTGGAAATGATAAGAAATATAGAGAGATTCGTGAAAGATGTGGTTTATAGAAGTCTGTTCATTAAAGAGTAGGCAAAAGTGTGCGTAGGTGGTTCGGTCACATTGAAGAAATAGATGCAAATAGATAAGTGAGAAGGGTATATGTGAGTGAGTTCCAAGGTAGGGGGCGTGGAAGGCGAGGAAAAAGGTACGCGGATATCTGAAGTGGATGGGTGAGGGAGGGAGGTATGAAAGGCGAAGAAGCAAAACATTAAAAATTAAGATAAAATGGATGAATGTAAATCTGCTTAGAGATGCCCATAGCGAAGGTTGCAATTCATTTTTAGCTTGGTAGTCGACACTGTTGCTTTACCCCATAGAAAGAAATTTGTGAAAGATATCTGCAGTTTAAAAAAAGTGAGAATTATTAGCCTGTGCAGTGAAAGAGATTTTTAAAGACGTGAATAATGAGTGAATGGAAGCTTGGCACAATTCACAGGGCATTCTGCTGATAATTCTCGTGCTTTAATTCTACTTCCCTTCACTGGCTTCTACCGGCCCTACTTATTACCGTGAAGGAGACTTAAAATGATGGATTTACTTAAAAATTTAGGGATAGTATACACATCTCCTCGCAAGTCTAAAATTTATCACAGTGATGCTGGAACTCAATTATTTTGCCCTCGATAATTTTAGATAATATTAAGCAGAGGGAAACACGAATTATACATGAAAAGGGTTGAAAGAAATTCTCCACATCCTTTTTGACAGTGATGGTGGTAATTTAGTTTCTTGCTGTGGTTGGCTTTTGGTATTATTGATATAAGAGACAATACACATCAAAAGAAGTAGTAGTAGTAGTAGTAGTAGTAGTAATAGTAGTAGAAGAGAAAGAAGAAGAAGAAATAGAAGAGGATTATGTACCCTATATGGTTCCGGGGATAAATAACACACACACACACACACACACACACACACACACACACACAAAGAAAGAAAAACTCTCCCACATAACTGAGGAAAATCGAAAAATGGTCTGGCGGTTCAAGGAAAAAAAGCGAAAAAAGTCATCGGATGGAAAAAGTGAATAAAAAAATCGCCTATAATTATAACTGACAAGGAAAACACCTAAAATTTTGTCTTTCCCGCTAACAAGGAAGGAAGGAGGGGGACAGAGGAAGGATTAAGTGGCGAGGAAGTGAATTTTGGGAGAAAGAATCAATGTCGTGGGCAGTAAGGTATTTTGTGGGTAAAGGGATAATCACAGGCATATAAAATTTCACCTACAGGACACCTCTTTCCTTTCGGAGCTCCAGGGAAGCACTGACTTCGCCTCGGGACCCGGTTGACTTATATACCTCCTGGCGTCTCGTCCTCCAGCGCCGCCACCCTCCTGGAGCCGAGGTGGGGTGTCCAGCCGAAAGGTCCAGTTGGCCCTTCCGCTCCTGAATGTAAACAAAGATGGCGGAGCATGTGATGATGTCTGTGGAATTTTGATGGTGATGATTATGAGAGGATGAAAGGAGGAGGAAGTGGAGGTAGTGGAGATGAAGGAGACAAGGAAGACGAACAATAGGTCACGGAGGAAGAGGTGGATGAAGATGAGCAAGGAGGAAAAATAAGAGGAAGAGGAGTAGGAAGAAGGGGAAAACTGAAAGAAGAGGAGGAGGAGAGGACGAAAAGGAGGTGCAAGAGGAAGAAGAGGAAGAGGAGAAAGAGGACGAGGACGAGAAGGAATAGGAAAACAAGTGAGAAGACGAAGATGCTGAAGAAGAAGAGAAGAAGAAGAAGAAATTTGTCATATATAAAGAAAAAATATAGCTACAAAAATAAGTACATACACTAAATCGAAGTGCAGTAATTTCTTTCCATAATTATAAGTGTGTGTGTGTGTGTGTGTGTGTGTGTGTGTGTGTGTGTGTGTGTGTGTGTGTGTGTAAATATGGAAGACACACTGAGGACTGGAGGAAGGAAGAGAAGGGAAAGGCGAGGAGGGAAGAATGGGAAAGTAAAAAGGGAAGGACGTGAGAGAGAGAGAGAGAGAGAGAGAGAGAGAGAGAGAGAGAGAGAGAGAGAGAGAGAGAGAGAGAGAGAGAGAGAGAGAGAGAGAGAGAGAGAGTGGGGGAGATGAGATTGCGCAAAAGAGGGAAGGGGACGAAGGTTTGCAAATGTGCTTGTGATGCGCAAATATAGGATAGAGGCGCAGAGAAGGGAAAGGGGAGGAGAGGGAAGGAGGGGGAGGAAAGGGAGGGGAGGGGAGAAGAAGGGGAGGTAGAGGAAGGAGGGGGAAGAGAGAGGGGTAAGGGGGATGGAGGAAGGATGGTGGAGAGAGAGAGAAGGGGGTAGGGAAAGAGGATATGAAAAGAATAGGAGGTAGAGAAGGGGGGAGGGAAAGGCATGTAAAGGGAAAGGGGAGAGAGAGAGAGAGAGAGAGAGAGAGAGAGAGAGAGAGAGAGAAAGAGAAAGAGATAGAGAGAGGATGAAAGTATATGCCTCCCCCCAAAAAAAATATTGATATGAACTAAAAAAATGTCCCTGAACTAAAAGAGAGAGAGAGAGAGAGAGAGAAAGAAAATCGAAACTTACGGGTGACGGCACTGGTTCCATGACACATCTTGGAAACATTCAGATTCGGTCGCCATCATTTAGCAGGTTGTAATCACACTCCATTAGAACGGGAGACGTGGAAAAGGGACTAAGAAAAGAAAAATAATACTGGAGAGAAAAATGTGAAGAAATTTTTTAAAGGGAAGACTGAGGTAAAGTAGAAAAAAATATTAATCGTATTTTGTACCGACGAAAAAAAAAAAAAAAACGAAGGAGATATAGTTGAAAAAAGTATTAGGTATTAGGTGTGTCCCCTTCCCCCCAAAGTATTAGGTATTAGGTCTGTCCCCTTCCCCCCAAAGTATTAGGTATTAGGTATTAGGTGTATCCCTCTTCCCACCAAAGTATTAGGTATTAGGTGTGTCCCCTTCCCCCCAAAGTATTAGGTATTAGGTGTGTCCCCTTCCCCCCAAAGTATTAGGTATTAGGTCTGTCCCGTTCCCCCCGAAGTATTAGGTATTAGGTATTAGGTCTATTCCCTTCCCCCCAAAGTATTAGGTATTAGGTCTGTATCCCCCCCTTTCACCTCCCCCTCATTTTATACATATATATATTACAAAGAATAGCAATTTTTATTTAAGGCCCGAAACAATAGTTATTATAATTTTTTCGTTTTCTGTCGCAGTGATTCGCTTGAAGGATAATTATGATATTTTTTTATAACTAAGGTTTTTTTTTATTGTCATTCGTTTATTTTTTTTTTTTTTAGATTTAGACATTCGTTAATCCTTATTTTTGAAGATGAAGACTTATTCGTTGATCTTTTTTAAATATTAAGACTTATTCGTTAACGTTTTTTTGAATATTAAGACTTATTCGTTAATCTTTTTCAGATATTAAGACATTGTTTTTTTTTTAAGATTAAGACGTTTCGATAATATTTTTTGAATATTAAGACTTATTTATTAATCTTTTTTCAATATGAAGACTTACTCGTTACTCCTTTTTTAAGACTCATTCGTTAATCATTTTTAAATAAAGACTTTTCGTTAATATTTATAAGAATTAAGACTTCTTTGTTAATCTTTTTTTTGGATTAAGACTTTTTCGTTTTTTTTCATTGATATTCGTTACTATTTTTAAAGACTGACTCATTCCTTCATTTTTTTTTTTTTTTTTTGAGAAGATTGAAGAGCGACCGAGTGTAATGATCACGCAAGGCAAACAAGGGTGGCAGGAGGGGAGGGCGAGGAAAAAGAAGAAAAACGAAAAAAAGAAACAAATGCGAAGGTGAATTTAGCATATACGTGTACAAGGACGGGTGGGATTGGTAGGTGACTAATTTCTCTCTCTCTCTCTCTCTCTCTCTCTCTCTCTCTCTCTCTCTCTCTCTCTCTCTCTCTCTCTCTCTCTCATTCAGCCTAAAAAATACATCCTCGTGCTGAAAGGGTTAACGGTAATCCTTTTCCATCTCCATCTCGATCATCATCATCATCATCATCATCATCATCATCATCATCATCATCACCCTCATCTTCATCTTGTATTTCTTTCACATTTCACGTATACTTAAATTTTAAATAAGTTCATCGTGTGTGTGTGTGTGTGTGTGTGTGTGTGTGTGTGTGTGTGTGTGTGTGTGTGTGTGTGTGTGTGTGTGTAGTTATTTCTCTGTATTTAGTTATGTTTGGCCATGGGCATATAAATGTATGTATATATATATGTATGTGTGTGTGTGTGTGTGCGTGTGTAGGTATTTCTCTGTATTTAGTTATGTTTGGCCATGGGCATATAAATGTATGTATATGTGCGTGTGTGTGTGTGTGTGTGTGTGTGTGTGTGTGTGTGTGTGTGTGTGTGTGTGTGTACTGTATGTGTGCGTAAATACGTTCTGTGTATTTATTTACGTTTGAATGCATGTATGTTTGTGTGTGTGCTTGTGTGTGTTCTGTGAATGTATGTACCGGTATGTATGTATTTATGTATGTATGTATGTATGTGCTTATCCCTATATGTGTGTGTGTGTGTGTGTGTGTGTGTGTGTGTGTGTGTGTGTGTGTGTGTGTGTGTGTGTGTGTGTGTGTGTATCTATCCTTGAGGTGACCATGAACGGGCCATCATTTCCCATACACCAGGAAATTCGTCACTTGTTCAAATCCCTCCAACACAATTCATTTTATCCTGACACTGATTCACCTTCCCTAATCAATTTTACCGGCCAGGTGAGTCTTATCCTCAAACACCGACAATTTACCTGGGAATTACCTGCCTGTGTGTGTGTGTGTGTGAGAGAGAGAGAGAGAGAGAGAGAGAGAGAGAGAGAGAGAGAGAGAGAGAGAGAGAGAGAGAGAGAGAGCATGTGTGGATGGATGGAGGTTTCTTAATGGTTGTTTGTTTTTGTGTATTTGTTTATTTGTTTGTTACATCCAGCTAACGTAAACAACCCCCACTGACCTACCCTGCCCCCCCGTGACCTGACCTACCTCCTCGTTGACCCCACCCCTTAGGCCCAGAGTGTGACTTGACCTGTTTACAAATTACCATAACACACCTTGACTCTCTCTCTCTCTCTCTCTCTCTCTCTCGGAATATTTATCTAATTGTCAGTCTATCTATCTATCTATCTATCTAAATATCTGTCTGTCTGTCTGCCTGTCTGTCTTCACCTCTGAGACACTATAACAATGCTCTCTCTCACTCACTCTCTCTCTCTCTCTGAATATTTATCTAATTGTCAGTCTATCTATCTATCTATCTGTGTGTCTGTCTGTCTGTCTGTCTGTCCGTCTTCACCTCTTGGACACTGTATAATACGAGTATATGCTCTCTCTCTCTCTCTCTCTCTCTCTCTCACACACACACACACACACACACACACACACACACACACACACACACACACACACACACACACACACACACACACACACACCTTTCCCTCATATTTCCCCCATAGCACTTCTTCGTGACTAGCATCATATTCTACATCCTCTCCACAGCACTTCTTCGTGACTAGCATCATATTCAACATCCTTTCCACAGCACTTCTTCGTGACTAGCATCATATTCTACATCCTTTCCACAGCACTTCTTCGTGACTAGCATCATATTCTACATCCTTTCCATAGCACTTCTTCGTGACTAGTAGCGCATATTCTAGTGTTACTCTCTTGCTATGACTCAGTATTCTAGATGGAGTGACGGCAATTTTAGGCCAGGTTAGAGTGAAAAGGGTATAGTCAGGTGGTGTAAAGGAGAGAGAAAACTAGATAATAAGACAAGGATAGCAGTGGAGAAGGGTGTCTGCTGCTTTCCTACTGCCACAGCCGAAGAAGGTAGTGACGTGAGAAGGAAAGTGGTTCATGCTGAGAAAATGGCCTGATATGGAGAAGAAGAAGAGGAAGAGGAGGGGGAAGAAGAAGAGGAGGAGGAGGAGGAAGAAGAGGAGGAGGAGAAGAAGAAAAGAAGAAGAAGAAGAAGAGGAGGAGGAGGAGGAGAAAAGAAGAAGAAGAAGAAGAAGAAGAAGAGGAGGAGGAAGAGGAGGAGGAGGAGTAAGTAGAGGAAGAAGAAGGAGGAGAAGAAGAAGAAGAAGGAGAAGTAGGAGGAGGAAGAGGAGAAGGAGGAGAAGAAGAAGAGGAAGAAGAAGAAGGAAAGAAAAACGATAAGAAAGAGGTAGAAAGAGAAAGAGAGAGAGAAGGAGGAGGAGGAGGAGGAGGAGGAGGAGAGGAAGGAACCAGAACAAGGAAGAAAAACGAAGAAAAGAAGGAACAAAAGTAAAGAAAAAAACAGGAAGAAGAGCATCATATAACTCCACAAAACCATCCCACGACCACCAAAAAAAAAAAAAAGAAAAAAAAAAAATCCCAATTATTTACCACCAGGCCGCCACCTCCCCTCGACCTCCCCTCATTACTGTCCCCTCTACTACTTCCTTGTCCTCCCCTCTTCCTCCCCTCCATTCCCCTCCCTCCTCCCCCTTTCCTCCTCTCTCCTCTTCTCCCCTTCTCTCTTCATACATTCGTCTCCTCAGTCCCCGTTTCTCTTCACTCCTTGTCCTCCCCTCCCCCCTATTCCCCTCTTCTCCTCTTCCCCTCTTCCTTCTCTTCCTCTTCCCCTCCTTCTGTCTCCCCCTACTCCATCTCCCCATTCCCCTCTTGGCCTCCTCTCCTCCTCCCCCCTCTTCCTGCCTCCCCCTACCTCCCTCTCTCCTTTCCCCCCTCCCCGTACCTTCTTCTCTCATCCCCTTCCATCCCTTTCCTCCCTATCCATTCTTTTCTCCCTCGTTTCCCTATTTCTCTTCACCCCACCTTTTCTCGTTGCTCCCCATATTCTCCCCCACTTCCTCCCTACCCTTTTTCCTTCTTTCTCCACCTCGGCCTCCATTCCACTTTTCTCCTCCATCCATCTTCCTTCCATATCCTCATTAACCTCCCTCCTTCCTTCTCCCTCTCCACTCCTCCCCCATGTCCCCCTCCCCTTCTCCCCCTCCACCAATCCACTCCCTCCTTCCCTCCTCCCTCCCCACTCCTCCCCCATTTCCCCCTCCCCTCCACCCCCACCTGCCCCTCCACTCATACACTCCTCCCTCCCCTCCTCTCCTTCCTCCCGCCTCCCCTCCTCTCCTTCTCCCCCCCTCCTCTCCTTCTCCCCCCCTCCCCTCCCCTCCTTCCCCCCCTCCTTCTTCATGGCCTTTGCTGTGACGTCATTTTCTTTTTTTTCTTTTCTTTTTTGTGTTTGTGAGGAGAGGGAGGGCGAGGATGAGACGGACGGATAATTTTACGGAATGCTTATGATGACCACGCATTGGGCTGGTACTGGAAGGTAAATCATCATCATCATCACCATCATCTTCCTCTTCACCTCCCTCTTCCTTTTTTTCTTCTTTTTCTTCTCCATCTTCATCATCATCATCATCATCATCGTCATCATCATCTTCATCTTCCTCTTCACTTTCTTCTCCATCTTCATCATCATCATCATTATCATTATCATCATCATAACACCTGCACCTTCGCCATCATCATCATCATCATCTTTCTTCATTTTCATCACCACCACCACCACCACCATTTACAATACCCATGAATTAAAAAAAAAGGCAAACAATTAAAAATCAAAAATAAAATTAATAAATCTAATTAATGGTAACAAAGGCCTTGATGGTGTTGCGGTGGTCAGGTGATTAACGTACTTGGCAAGCATTTAAAGTGGACATTTAAAGTGGGAATTTAAAGGTTGGACATTTAAAGTGGGAATTTAAAGGTTGGACATTTAAAGTGGGTATTTAAAGTGGGCATTTAAAGTGGATATTTAAGGTGGGCATTTAACGTGGGCATTTAAAGTGGGCATTTAAAGTGGGCATTTAAAGCTGGGCATTTAAAGTGGACATTTAAAGTGGGAATTTAAAGGTTGGACATTTAAAGTGGACATTTAAAGGTTGGACATTTAAAGTGGACATTTAAAGTGGGAATTTAAAGTGGGAATTTAAAGGTTGGACATTTAAAGTGGACATTTAAAGTGGGGATTTAAAGTGGGTATTTAAAGTGGATGCTGAAGTAGTTTGTCCTTTTATATATATATATTTTTTTTCATTTAATCAGTTAACTTGGGACCATCTTTTCATTTCGTGTCTTTGTGCTATTTTCTTTTTTTTTCCTTCTTTATTTTTTCCCCTCTGATTACCATTCTTTCTTTGTCTTCTCCCCTCTCCTCCCCTTCCCTCTCCCATTCATCTCCCCCTCCTCTCCCTCCCCCTTTCCCCCTCCTCTCCCTCCCCCCTCCCCCTCCTCTCCCTCCCCCCTCCCCCTCCTCTCCCTCCCCCATTCCCCCTCCTCTCCCTCCCTCCCCTATCCCACTCCCTTCCCTCTCCCCCTCCCCTCCCTCTCCCCCTCCCCATCCCCTATCATTATCTCCCATCTACTCCACGACATCTTCCCTTCCCACCACCCTCTCTCTCTCTCTCTCTCTCTCTGTCTATCTATCTATCTATCTCTCTCTCTCTCCTGATATTCCCACCCCTTATCCTTGAACATGTCCTTAATTTGTGTAAGACTGTGAACGTAATTGTGTAATCCTTGTAATATGTGTAATATGAGTCGTGGTATTGCTGGGAAGACTTGAAAACAATGCCTGTATTACGCTGTGTGTGTGTGTGTGTGTGTGTGTGTGTGTGTGTGTGTGTGTGTGTGTGTGGCAACAAAAAACACAATGAAAAAATAAATATGGAAAAAAAATAAATGAAAAAATAAATAAAAGATAAAAATAAAAAAAATAAAATGAAAAATAAAAAAAGCATCGTACTGAAAGGGTAAAGAGAGAGAGAGAGAGAGAGAGAGAGAGAGAGAGTGTAAAAATTCTCTTCTATACTCCTTTCACTCTAACTTGGCCCAAAATTGCCATCTCTCCGTCTTGAATGTTGAGGTGTAGCAGTAGATTAGGACTAGAATAGGATGCTAGTCACGAAAAAGTGCTGCGGAGAGGATGGACTTACACCAGTGGCTCCTAACGCCTTTTCCATACCGATTTATGTACACACTATCATTTCTGCCACAACTAACATCCATTCCAACACCTAAGGAGACGGATTCAGAGAGAGAGAGAGAGAGAGAGAGAGGCACGAGTTAGATGAGGAACGATTTAGGGTGAGTTAGATGAGGAACGAGTTAGGGTGAGTTAGATGAGGAACGAGTTAGATGAGGAACGAGTTAGATGAGGAACGAGTTAGGGTGAGTTAGATGAGGAAAGAGTTAGGGTGAGTTAGATGAGGAACGAGTTAGGATGAGTTAGATGAGGAACGAGTTAGATGAGGAACGAGTTAGGGTGAGTTAGATGAGGAACGAGTTAGGCTGAGTTAGATGAGGAACGAGTTAGGGTGAGTTAGATGAGGAACGAGTTAGGCTGAGTTAGATGAGGAACGAGTTAGGGTGAGTTAGATGAGGCATGAGTTAGGATGAATAAGAAGGAACGAGTTAGATGAGACATGAGTTAGGATCAATAAGAATAACTAAGGTGAAGACCAAGTGAATGGAGACGCCAGGCAGACCCCGATATCCCACAAGGTGTTGAGGCAACACTACACCAGCGGCCTTGAAGGACCATAAGGCCTGTTGCTGCTGGCCTTCCTCCAGTCCTTTCGGTGTAGACGCCCAGCCCGAAGGCCGAGGCGCGATGACCTGAGGTGAGGTCAGCAAATAGACCCCAGCCCGAGGGCTGAGGCGAGGTGAGCTGAGGTGAAGTCAGCAAATAGACCCCAGCCCGAGGGCTGAGGCGAGGTGAGCTGAGGTGAAGTCAGCAAATAGACCTCAGCCCGAGGGCTGAGGCGAGGTGAGCTGAGGTCAGCAAATAGACCCCAGCCCGAGGGCTGAGGCGAGGTGAGCTGAGGTGAGGTCAGCAATTAGACCCCAGCCCGAGGGCTGAGGCGAGGTGAGCTGAGGTGAGGTCAGCCAAAAGACCCCAGCCCGAGGGCTGAGGCGAGGTGAGCTGAGGTGAGGTCAGCCAAAAGACCCCAGCCCGAGGGCTGAGGCGAGGTGAGCTGAGGTGAGGTCAGCCAAAAGACCCCAGCCCGAGGGCTGAGGCGAGGTGAGCTGAGGTGAGGTCAGCCAAAAGACCCCAGCCCGAGGGCTGAGGCGAGGTGTAC
The DNA here is from genome assembly GCF_032717465.1 of Coenobita brevimanus. Lineage (NCBI taxonomy): Eukaryota > Metazoa > Arthropoda > Malacostraca > Decapoda > Coenobitidae > Coenobita > Coenobita brevimanus. The sequence continues at coordinate 42,323,622 of NC_136982.1, read as the reverse complement.
CTTGTCCTGGGTGTGAGGTGGACAGTCACCTCACACAGTGTGCCGCCTCTCGGGCACGCATCTGAGGGGCATTCTGGCGGCCACTCTGGGTTTGGTCACGTGGATCCGACCCGTGCACGGCCTCCAGAACACCACCAGGCACCCGAGGATGACCAGGTAGGTGCACAGTGTCCCCAGGACGAGCTGCATGCCCAGGCTCGGCACTGGCAGGGATGGGGTGGACGCCACACACCGCGAGTACCGATAATGCTGGACGGCGGCCCTGAAAGGCACCGCGTCAAGCCAGCGCGGCAGGTGGCCGCACCTGTCAATAGGGGCGTACCGGGCTCGCAGGTATGGGCCCAGCAGGGGCACCCCAGCCAGCAGGCCAAGGGTGGGTCCGACCCCTGCCGTGGCCGCCTCCATGGCTGCCCAGCTGGCCCTCGCCATGAAAAGGCCGGCCAGCGTGCTGCAGCTGGCCACCAGCAGCAGGGTGACGCCTAGGCAGATGCCAAGCGTCAACGCCGCCTTTGTCCTCAGGCGGGTCTGCGTGGCCGGGGCGGCGGCGGTGGTGGTGGTGGGCTGGCCGGCGCTCATAATAATTCTTTTTGATCTAATTTTGGGAATTTTAGAGAATCGTAAAATAACGAAACGATAATGACTTTGACGAAGGAGTGATACTGAGAAGATGAAGAGACACAGATGCTTTCCCTCCCCCCACCCCCCTTCTCTCTCTCTCTCTCTCTCTCTCTCTCTCTTTCACACACACACACACACACACACACACACACACACACACACGGGCAATCGATACGTGTGTATAAACAGGGAGGGTGAATATGACAGGTGGTGGATGCAGTGATTAGCTGGATATTTACCATACATATTTACTGCCATTTATCACCAATACATACAGTACATACACATACATACATACATACATACATCAGAACATATATACACAAACATACATACATCCTCACGCAAACACACACATCATTTGTCAACACACACATACACATACTGATAGACATTATATAACCACATCAATACAGCTCATGTTAATGGAAGACTTGACTCACAGGGACAGACATAGATAGTTTGATAGATAGATGGATAGATAGAGAGGTAGGTAGATAGATAGGCGAAATAATTCTTTAGTACTCTTTTCTGTAGATTTATCGCCGTATAGGTACATTCAGCACATTTACTCTGACAAAAACAACTGTGTGTGAGGTTTTGGCTGGAAGGGTGCCCTGCGTACTGCCCTCCGCCTACGAGCTCACCGTCTCTAGGCTCATTACTTGCGAACTTTGGGGAGGTGTGTGGCAAGTAGGAGGACCATTATGCCTCAGGGAAAAGGCCTTCTAGTCTATGCTCAGAGTCAGACATAGAAATAAGCATAAATAAAGAAATGAATAAATCTACACATTCATTTTCATTGTACGAATTGTGTCTTTTCTCCGCCAAAGGACGAAAATCTGGGCCAAGTTAAGGTGAAAGGAGTATAGTAATTGTTTTTCTAAATTAAAAAAAAAAAAGTTAATTTGGTGGTAGCCAGGATGAAACACAAGAGACCTCCTCGTACTGAAAGGGTAATTTAATCGCCTGACAGTCACTGGTAATATTATCTCACTATCTCTCACTGTCTCTTATCTCTCACTGTCTGTATTATCTCTATCATATCCCTCTATATCTCTTATCTCCCACTGTCTCTTATCTGAGTAACTCTTATCACTCACTATATAATCTTTCTATTACATCTCATTGTCTGTCTCTCACTCTACCTCCATTTCTCTCTCACTATATCTTATCTCTCACTATTTCTTATCTCATGCTTTTATTTCTCATTATATCATCTGTCACTACCCCTATTATCTCAATCTCTCACTATCTCTTCTCCCACTGTCTCACTATCACTTGTCTCTCACTCAGTGGCGTCACAAGGGGGGGCTAGGGGGGCTTAGCCTCCAAATCAGGGACTCAGGCCCCCCAACACTGCAGCCCCCCCAAATAATAATAAATACAGAAAATACATCACCAACATACAGTAGATGCTTGCAGCTCGGCACTGACCCACCTCTCCCCCATCCACTTTTTATCCATGTATCCATATAATTTAATATGATAATTTTTTTTACAGATATTGTGAATATTTATTTACAATTTACGTAAATCTATGGCTTAAATCATAATAGTAGTGATAATAATAGTTTCCCCTGTATTTGATCAAGCTTGGTTTTCTTTGAAACATTTTATTTATTGTACATATAAATGCAAGATTGTGTTGCTTTTATCACTTTTTATATCTTTACAATATAATATATAGTATGTAGTAATTACGGGGCTTTAGAATTGGACTATGCAGTCTAAAGACATTAAATGTGATCCATTATTATTATTATCATATTACGCGTTTTTGAATGTTCGGAGAATCGGAATGTTTACGTTGAGAAGTGTTTGTACACTGTGGCCGTGAACTGTTTGTGTTGAGTTGTTTTCGGTTTTATTTAAATGTATCGCTTTCAGTGGCTGTATAGACGTACATTGAAATAATAAGAGATCACTACCGGTATATTGCTAGTCACCTATGTACTTTTGTCTTTACAGATCTGAGATCTATACAACTTTCAGCAGTGATTAGTTGATTCGATCAGAGCTGAATATCGCTTCCCTTTTATATTATCCTAGAATTAAATGAAACATTTACGGATACCAGCCACTCAAGTGATGAAAGGGTCATCGAAGGATTCTCAGAGTGACATAAGGAAATTCTTTTACACCCGCATCTCCAAAGATGAGTGCCAAGGAAAAGTGGATGTTGTTGGGAATAAGGTGCCAGAAAAAGAAAAAAACAGATTACCCCGAAGTTGAACCCATCCAGGCATGTGTAAGTAGCCCTAAATCAAGCTATTCCAGTATTCATTTTATGAAGCTTAGGCCAGGTGTTTTATTCTTTTATTGATTTATTTTTAATGAGTAGCCTAAGCCTTGTTCTGGTTGTTACAGGTAAAAAGGTACACTGTGGGAAAGTAGGCTAAAAGAACTGCAACCCATGTTTTATTCCATTATTTTCCAACTTTATTAAGTTATATAATTAAAGTGGGAAGGGTTTGGGTAAGGTTACTTTAAATTACTGAAAGACCAATATTTGCATAACACTGCATCAGCAAAATTGACGAGTTTGGTAAGCTATCACCTGATGTGTCATACTATCCATTCTACTTTATTTTGATGATCGCCTGGTAATCATAGAGTCATTCGTCTTCTTAGTTTAATAGGAAAAGTTTATGGTAGGATTGTTACTGACAGAGGTAGGTAAATAACAGAGGAATTAGTTGGAGAAGATCAGGGAGGCTTTAGGGAGGGAAGAGGTTGTGTAGATCAGTGCCTGTATTAATAAAAACTTCTAGAAGTACTCCTAAAATTACTACTAAAAGTGGTTGTAGCTGAGAGTTGCTTCTAAAAGTTTCTCCTAGGAGGACTCGTAGTAGCAATTTCGCCCCTACCATGAAGTGTTACCAACACAAAGAATCTCTGCTTACCGGTAATATAATTTAAAAATTATCATTACAAAGCCTTAGAGTATCAGTAAGTAGTTTAAAAATGAAAAACTAATTATTATATATAGAAACAACATCTATTTGATCATATATTATGATTCTTTACGAATGTTGATAAAATGGATAAAATGTAAACACATCGTGTGGTCAGCTGATCGTGCCTGCTACCATCGGGGCGTCGTGTGTACATGGTACAGTGACCGTCAACAATAGCACAATTTCAAGGTTCCACGGCTGCAGATAAATTCAGGAAAAAGAGAAACTGGACGGAGGGAGTGTACGAGGGACCTTCACAAACCTCTTAACAATGTGTGGAGCAGTTAAAGCATACAGTGTTTCCGTTATCACATTGCTCACTGATGGCTGCGATGGTCCAAAGTCATCACAAGTACACTGCTGCATTTTTCCAGTTGCAAGGTACCTTAATAGTATCAACACTTTCATCTCGGGTGTGAGAGGATGGTTTCGATGTGTGGGCCTTTCCAGTACATCTCTGACTAAATCAGTAATAAACAGAATGCCCTCACGATCGAAACGGTACCTTCTTACAAGTTCTTGATCATCATATTCCATGATTGCATCCTTCCGAGCTCGAAAATTTCTGCGTGGTGGATGGTGTCGGTCAGCCATGGTCTATGTTGTCTTGTCTCTTGACGCTTTAGGGACTCAGCTACTGTGTTTACTGTCACTAAAAGCCCTACTATCTCCTTAAAAGTCCTTGTGGAGGACTTTTATTTTTTAGCGATTTTACGAGTAAACTTAGGAGCTGAAAGTAACTTTTAGGAGTACTTCTAAAAGTTAGGACCCAAATTTCACTTTGAGAGGTGCTTTTTACTCCTAGGAGTTTTTATTAATACGGGCACAGATATTCATTCTTAGATCTTTAGTGGAAAAGTTTCTAGAGAAGGGAAAGAAATTGTATGCGGCCTTCATGGATTTGGAGAAAGCATATGACAGGGTGGATAGACAATGATTATGGAAAGTATTAAGAATATATGGAGTAGATGGAAAGTTGTTGAATGCTCTGAGGGTGCTAAGGCTGCAGTGCGCATGGGTAGTGAAATGAGTGAATTTTTCTCTTTGAAGGTTGGGTTGAAACAGGGATGTGTCATGTCTTCATGGTTATTCAGTCTGTACATGGATGGGGTTATAAAAGAGATACCGTACAAGGTAGGGCAATGGATGTTGGAGTGGCCCTAATGAGAGAGGGCAGTGTTTGGAAACTCCCTGTACTGTTGTTTGCAGATGATACTATGTTGTTAAATGAAGACGAAGGGGAGCTGCAAGGCTTGGTGGATGCGTTTAGGAGAGTGTGTAAGAAACAGAATCTAAAGGTGAATGTAGAGAAGAGTAAAGTTATGGTCTTCGAGAGAAGTGAAGTCAGTGAATGTACAGTGAGGTTGGATGATGAGGAAATGGAAAATGTGAGTACGTTTAAGTACTTGGGTAGTGTGATGAGTAAGGATGGAAGTTAGGAGGATGAAGTGCTTGAAAGGGTACAACAAGGAAGAAAGGTTGCTGGTACCATGAAAGCAGTGATAAGAAGCAGGGAAGTGAGCATGGAAGTGAAAAGTTACTACATGAAAGTATTGTGATACCAACTCTAACATATGGAAGTGAAGCTTGGACGTTGTTGGAGGGACACAAGAGTGAGAGCTGTGGAAATGAGTTATATGAGAGGAGCATGTGGAGTCACATGGAGAGACAGATTGACAAGTGAGGATGTGAAGGAGCGTTGTTGTGTTGATGTGGATGTGATAGGAAGCGTTAGGAGAAACACACTGATGTGGTTTGGTCATGTGGAGAGGATGGAGGGTGAGAGACTGACGAGGAGAGTGTATGTGAGTGAGGTGGATGGGGAGAGGGGGAGGGAGAGGCCAAGGATGATATGGAGGGATGGAGTGGAGAGGTAGGCTATATGAGAGATGGGGTTGTGAGTTGGGAGCAGGGTAGTGAAATGGCGGGGGACAGGGCGACGTGGAGGAGATTTGTTTTAAGGCCACCCCGTATGGGATTAAGGCGTCTGACAGTAGATAGACAGATAGATATATTTACTTGATCTTGATTTAGTAGTTGACAAATTTGCATCTCTCCCAGTACCGTCACAGTCAAGTTCAGGTGGATCCACCAAAAGGCGTTTGTCCCTTACTTAAGAAACCTTTACCATATACGGTAATACTAGTATTTGAAGAAAAACTATTCTATGCATATAGGCTTTATACAATTACCGTAGGCCTTGTAACTTGCTGATGCATGGTATTAGGCCCATCAATATATATGTCCTATAAGTTTCTTACTAATAAACTGTGACACTCCATTCCACTTTCTCTTCCTCCACTGGCCTTAAAAATGCCCCTGAAACTGCTCAGTTTTTAAAAAGTTTCCCGACTCCGCAGCTGCATATGCTTTATTCGCCCCTACCCACCTACCTACGTCAGGGCTACGGCCCCCCCCCCCAAATTTTACCCCTGGTGACGCCACTGCTTTCACTATCTCTCACTTCCCTCCACCAGGCCTTCATCCTACCCTCTTGTGAGAGGTAATGTGGCCATAGCAGCTTTACTCGTAGTAAGGGGAAAGGCGTACAGGAAAATAAGGAGAAGTAATCCCTCTTTATTAGTGTAATCCCTCTTTTCCTTCCTTATTAGCTAAGAGAGGATATATGTTGGTGATTAGTGATTGAGACAGTGAAGGTTGGATGGGATTTTTTATACATCTGTCTGTTTTTCTATTTGCCTGTCTATCTTTCTATCTGTCTATTCATCCATCCATCCACCCATCCATCCATCCATCCGTCCATCCATCCATCCGTCCATCCATCTGTCCATCCATCCATCCATCCGTCCATCCATACGTCCATCCATCCATCCGTCCATCCATCCATCAATCCATCCATCCATCCATCCGTCCATTCATCAGCGTGTGTGTGTGTGTGTGTGTGTGTGTGTGTGTGTGTGTGTGTGTGTGTACATGCGTCCGTGTACGTGTGCTTAGGTGTACACGTGTGTTAGTGTGCCTCAAACTGAAAAAATCCTACCATCATTAATTGACCATCCCAACTACATCGTTAATCCACAAATATATTACCGTAATCCCATAAATCAAAAATAAAATCGAATAAATTAACTGATGGCAACAAAAACACAGAAAATAAAGATAAATTAATAAAAGATAAATGAAAAAGTAAATAAAAGATAAAAATAAAAAAAAATAAAATGAAAAATAAAAAAAGCATCGTACTGAAAGGGTAAAGAGAGAGAGAGAGAGAGAGTGTAAAAATTCTCTTCTATACGCCTTTCACTCTGACTTGGCCCAAAA
>NC_136982.1:42301762-42311762 GCF_032717465.1 Coenobita brevimanus | reverse complement strand
CAAGGTCACAAGATAAGGTCAGATTTGGATCCGTGTGTGTGTGTGTGTGTATATACAGTTTTTTAGTTTTGGGCAAAAGTTAATGGAAAGGTTGACGTTCACCCAATGGTCTGAGTTACTGATTTTTTTAATAGTGGTTCAAAGGTCAAGGTCACAGGCAAAGGCCAACTGAAAAAAATTTGACCTGATTTGTACCAAACCTGGAAAAATGTCAAGAAGGAATTAATACAACGATTTTGAGAACACACGGTCGAAGGTGGAGGTGGTAAGGTGAAGTCCCACGTCTGACCTGTTGTGTGGCGCGGATGTTGGCCTCTGCTAGTGCTTCTTCTTACCTCTACCTGTCGTTCCATCTACCATTCTACCTGCCCACCCATCCATCCGTTTATTTGTCTCTGTTCATGATTTATTCAGGTCTGGGGTCTTCCAGGCAGCTGAATAAATCTAGTCGTCATAGTCAGGTTAAAATGATAAGGGTACAACGGATTTCAGTGACGCACACACACACACACACACACACACACACACACACACACACACACACACACATAAATATATATATATAAATATATATATATATATATATATATATATATATATATATATATATATATATAAAACATGCCTGTGTATCTGTAAATATATTTATATAAATACCTTCCTTTATTATGCTTCGCCTACTTTACTTTCACTGCATTACCATCACCATCGCCTTACACAGCCCCTTCCCCACCTTCCCTCCATCCTTTGTTCTCACGGGAAAGGCGAAAGGCGGGGAAGCAGAGATGTCCCAATGTTTGCCAGCAGCCTCCCGTGGCCGTGTGTGCGTGGACACTTGTTTGCCTTACTAGTAAACACACGGCGTGATGATGTTGATAGTGGTGATGGTTTATGATGATGATGATGATGGTGTGTGAGTTCCTTGATGGTCATTGGGCATATAGAGTGAGATACGTTGACATGTTTGGCGGGGAAACTGGAGCGGCGCGTGCTTGATTTGTTTGATTTTTGGGTGTTTGTTGGTTGGTTGATTTGTTATTACCTCCGCCAGAGATGCTGGACAGAGTTTATGTATTCACTCGAGTGTGTTTGTCTGTGCAAAATGTGTATCAAAGAATTATCAGATTTAAATGAAATTTGGTGTATGGGTGGGCAGTGGGTCAGGGAAGAGTTAATTAGATTTTGAGATTGATCCGGATCCGGATGCAGGAATAAATAGTACATTTATTGGCATTAGCGGAGGTATGTGCTCTCTGACACTATGAAACAGGACAGACTAAGACTGTAGAATTATTTGGCTATGTGAGACCGTAAAAGTATTCGTCTGGCAGGAAAGAGGAATTACAGCAGCAAATAAAAATTTATTGGCGTTGGTGGAGGATGCGCTTTCCGACTACTTTCTAGTTGTTGTTGTTGTTTAATCCCATCTGTCTAACCAAGCACACCTGTCGACCACAGGTAAACTACTGCTTCTGTGGGGCCGTCCTGCAGGTACAGTACAGTACACACACCGTGTAGGGATCCGGCATCACTTTGTGATAGACAGTGCCTCACCAGGGTTGGACCAGGGTCCTTCCCACGGCGAGGTGCAGGGAACTATGAGGAGGCCTGCTCCTGGGTGGACGTTGCAGCTACTTCTCTCCACCCAGGGTGCACAGGGCCACCACGTGTAGACTTCTCGTCAGCGCCAGTGCAGAGGTGGTTAAATATATATATATATATATATATATATATATATATATATATATATATATGTGTGTGTAGGTAAAAATATAAATACAGATAGATAGATAGATAGATACGCAAGCAAATGAATAAATAAATAAATAAATAAAAATAAGTCGGTTATTGAGAGAGAGAGAGAGAGAGAGAGAGAGAGAGAGAGGGACGTGAGGGGAAGGGGAAGCAAGCAAACATCGCCGTGTAAAGGCGAGGAAGGGGAAGAGGAAGTAGGAAAGGGGGGAGGGGAAAGGAGATGGAGAGGTGCTGGGGAAGGGGGAGATGAAGAAGAGGGAAGAGGGGAAGAGAGAGAGAGAGAGAGAGAGAGAGAGAGGAGAGAAAAGAGAAGAATTGTAGAACGGGGGAGAAAAGAAGGAAAGGAGAGAGGAAAGATGTTGAAGAGACGAAGAGGTGAAATAGGGAAAGGAGTGGATAGAAGAGAGAAAGAGAGAGAAAAGTAGGAGAAAGAGGGGGAAAAGAGAGGGAAGGAGTAGGAGAAAGAGAGGAAAAGAGAGAGGAGGAGGAGGAGGAGAAAGAGAGGAAAAGAGAGATGGAGGAGGAGGAGGAGAAAGAGAGGAAAAGAGAGATGGAGTAGAAGGAAGAGGAGGAAAGAAACATTAAATAGTAAAACGAAGGAAGAAGAGGGAGAGAGGGAAGGAAAGTGTGATGGAGAGAAGGAAGGAAGGAGGGAAGAGGAAGGATGTGGGTGAGGGAGAAAGTGATGACCCGGGAAAGGAAGGAGGAAGGGAGGGAGGAAGAGAAGGAGGAAGGGAAGGAGGAAGAGAAGGAGGAAGGGAAGGAGGAAGAGGAGGAGGAAGGGAAGGAGGAAGAGGAGGAGGAAGGGAAGGAGGAAGAGGAGAAGGAAGAGAAGGAGGAAGGGAAGGAGGAAGAAGGAAGGAAGGGGAGAAAGAGAGAAGAAATAAGGAAGAAAGATGAGGTAAAAAGAGGAGGAAGGGAGAGGAGAAGGGAGGGGACGAAGGGGAAGAAGAGAGAGAAAGGAGGATAGGAGAAGGGAGAGATGAATAAAAAGATGAGGAATAAAGAAGAAATAAAGAGGAAAGAAGAGGAGATGGGAAGGGAAGAGAGGAGGAAGACAGGAGAAGGAAGAAAGAAGAGAGGAAGAGAAGGAGTAAGGAAGGAGGAGAGAAAAAAAAGAGGAAGATAAAACCGAAATGAGATGAAGGATTAGAGATAGATAGATAGATAGATAGATAGATAGATAGAGAGAGAGAGAGAGAGAGAGAAAAGAGGGAGAGAGAGAGAGAACGAAAGGGAAAGTAAAAAAAATAAAAAAACACCGCGATGGGAGGAGGGGGAGGAGAGGGAAGGGAGGGAGGAGGAGGAGGAGGAGGGGAAAGAAGGGGGATGAGAAGGAGGGAGGGGCCTACGGGAAGGGAAAGTCGAGGGTGGGATAGGAAGGAAAAAAGGGAAGGAAGAGAGAGAAGACTGGGAAGGTGAGGGAGGAAGGAGAGGGGAGAGAAGGAAGAAGGAATGGGAAGGGGAGCCAGGGGGGGGGAGAAAATGGGAAGGAAAGGATTGGAAGGGGGAGAGAAAAGGAAAGGTTGGGAGGGAGAAGAGAAGATGAGGAATGAAAAATAAAGTGGAGAGAGAGAGAGAGAGAGAGAGAGAGAGAGAGAGAGAGAGAAGATGGGAAGGAAAGGAAGGGGGTACTTGCGCAATTTTCTCAACCTTCGGTGTTTTAGGATTGTCACGCTTCTCTGCTTGGGCCGTGGAGAGAGAGAGAGAGAGAGAGAGAGAGAGAGAGAAAGAAAGAAAGAGAGAGCTCTTATAAGATTATGGAGAGGTACACTATTACATATAAGATTAATAATAGAGGGGTAAGAGAGAGTATAAGGGATGAGGAGGATTATAAGGGCTGGAGGGGGATTGAATAGGATTAGGCGCTTGGTATTAGGGTGGATTAGATAGATAGATGGTAGATAGATTGATAGATAGATGGATGGATCGATAGATAGATAGAAAAATAGATAGATTGACACATGGATGGTTGGATATACTCGTAGATAGATAGATAAATAAACAGATATATAGATAGATAGATAGATGGATAGATACAGTGTGGTTGTGCGAAAGGTACTATAGAGATCGTAGTGATGGTGGTAACATTCTTACTTGATAGATAGATAGATAGATAGACATGGTAGACAGACAGACAGGCAGGCAGACCGATAGATAGATAAATAGATACCAGTATGTCCTGTTTTGCCCTATCCCTTGGCCACATTGCCCTTTCCTGCCCTGCCCTGTCCTCCCCTGCCCTGTCCTCCCCTGCCCTTCCTCCCCTGCCCTGCACAATCCTATCTTTTCTATTTCTTTATTGACACAGAAACCTGCCTTCAAAAGCAGTAAGGATAAAAACGTTCACAGGAGAGTTTATTATTATTATTATTACTATTATTATTATTAGTAGTAGTAGTAGTAGTCGTAGTAGCAGTAGTAGTATCCTAATCTCAGCATGAAGTAATACCAGAAGGATGAGATCAGATATGGCTTAAACAAATAAATAATAATAATAATAATAATAATAATAATAATAATTGACTGACGTGAAAGTTTAGCCTATTAGACACTGGGTTACTTTAGTCACTTGTGAGGGGCCTTGAGACAGTGGGTTTGGCCTTAAGGAGCAGCAGGTTAATGAGAAGACGCTGCTGAGGCGAAGATGGGTCAGGGTGGTGAAGGCACGTAAGGCAAACACGAGCGAAGGCCATGCTGCTTACCCGACGCGGCTCCTGGATACGTCTTTTTGCTTATCGTGAACTCGTATTATCATTATTATTATTATTATTATTATTATTAGTAGTAGTAGTAGAAGTAGTAGTGCAAATAGTAGTAGTAGTTGTAATGGTAGTTGTTTTTGTGGCTCCAGGCTTATTCGAAACGTGAACCCAGTGGACTGCAGGCTGAAGTTCCCCTCCTTCTGCAGTCCACCAACCTTCTTTGGGGGATAGGAAGAGAATAGAAGGACATTTGAATAACCAGGCAGCCGAGCCGCCCAGTTACACAGGTGCCACCACGTGAAGGCGACTTTCTCCCGCAACAACAGAGACTCGTAAAAGGAATGAATTACCACTTTAACTGTGCGGGAAATATTGCGGGAATGAAAAGTGCCACCGTTATAAAAAGTGCAGATTTAATCAAGAAAATGTACAAGATTTACAGAGAGGAATATCGTGGGTTTAGGTTTATACGTTGACATCCAAGTTGTCTTCGGGGATCTTGCCAAAGTCGGCGTTAGAGAGTTCGAAGAGCGTCTCAGCCTCGGCGCAGGGGAAGGCTTCTTCTTGGTGTGCGCAGGTGAGGGACTCCTGGCTGAACACGGTCTGGTTGCCGCAGAAGAAGGAGTACTGGTCGATCCCAAGCACTGTGCCTTCCTCGTCACTGATGGGTACGCAGACGTGGAAGACGCGGCAGTCAGTGGCCACGTCAGCGTAGTAGCCATAAGCACGATCTGCGCAGCTGAAGGTCTGGGCAGGTTCAGCGCCGAGGATGTCGAGGTAGCCATCAGAGAACCGGTAGGCCATCCTGGCGGAGGCCACGGCGGCGAGGCAGAGGACGGCGGCCAACACCTTCATCCTGGGCTGGAAGTATGTCCTGATTAGTGAAAGAAAAAGGAAAATATATCTCTAGAGTCAGGTCTTTTTCCCACAGGCGATCGTAAACCTCTCACTACCATGGACACTTCACAGGCAAGAGCTGACGATTTTTTTACCTGTGAAAAATATTATCTTGAGCAAAGGGAGGGGAAGAGAGAGACGATAAAAAAAAAAAAAAGGTGGAGACAAGTGGTCCACCTGAGGAACGCCACTACACTGACAGCTGTAGATATACGGACAGACAGACAAATAGACAGACAGACAGATGGATATAGACAGAAGCAACTACAGACAGACAGGAACAAATACATACAGACAGATTGCCAGATAGATAGATAGCCAGACAGACAGATAGATAGATTATAAACAGTACGTAACCTTGCAAAAAAGAATTACCGCTATTCGTAATAATATAATGCTCAGGGAAAGGAAACGTATTACGGACAATCCCACAGTTTACCGAAAAGATGATGACTTGAAGGTTGGCGTTTGTCATTCTTCCTGAGAGAGAGAGAGAGAGAGTGTGCGAGTGCGTGTGCGCATGTGCGTGAGTGTGTGTACTGTATGTGTGTGTGTGTGTGTGTGTGTGTGTGTGTGTGTGTGTGTGTGAGAGAGAGAGAGAGAGAGAGATTTGACCCTGTTCCTTACCCTTCCTTCGTCGCAGACATAGGAATAAGGGGAAACACCATCCACTCACCCAATATAGTCTTACTTTCAGGCAACTCCACCCTGAGTCACAGCAGACGGTTTCCTCCTGAAAACTATAACGCTGGGTGGTAACCATATAACCAGTAACTGAACGCCTTGTGATCTAGTGGGTTACGTCGCTCCAACCAACCGTGGGGCATAAGGGTTTAGGTCCAAGGGTGGGTTAGGGTCACTGTACTCTGTCTGTCTTCATTTGAGGGAACTGGGTCAATCTCACACCTTTAATTATGAGAGAAAATGAGTCTCCTTGGTTACTAATCTTAGCCAGGTGAAAGTAAACGCACTATAGTCCAACCTTCATCCACTCCTTTAATGCTATAACAAGAGCGTAGGGATCCGGGGCTAGGCTGCTCCGTCCAGACATTTAAGGCGTGCCCAGTCGCTTTTCCTTGATGGGCATGAGGAAAATAAAATGAATATAAAAAAACCCTCCTTGGACTTGAACCTTAATGGAATGGAGCGTCTGAACCCACTACACCACCAGGCAGTGCGAATGTGATGCTGGGTAAATTAAGTGCCTTATTATTGTGCTTTATTGTCGCTATTAACGGACGATTTTATTGAGCTTAGTAGTGATTTTTTTTTTTTACACGGGTTAATTATAGCCTTCATTAATCCCTTTTATTAATCCCTTTACTAATCCCCTTCATTAATCCCTTTATAAATCCCCTTCATTAATCCCCTTCATTAATCCCCCTCATTAATAATCTAACAGCATCGTACCCTAAACCAGCCTCGTCTGCGTGGAGCTCGAACCCACCACCCCTTGATTAACCACTTCACTACGAAGACTTAATCTGAATATAATCGGGTGGCAAGAGAGAGAGAGAGAGAGAGGGGGGGGGAGACCGAAGATGAGGTGGAGGGAAGGAGTTTAGATGTATATGAGAGAAGGGGGGGGGTGTAAGTCAGGGGGAGGGCAGCAAAATGACAGGAGGCAGGGCGACATGGAGGCGATCTGTTTGTGGCTACCTCTTACAGGTTTAAGGCGTCTGGCTATATATAGAGAGAGAGGGAGATTAAACTGATCCCTTCTCTCAAACTTCACAAACTTTCATCACACAAGCCTAAAAATCAATTCCTAAATTATTGTTATTACTGACTGCAGGTTTAAGTGAAGGTAAACTCAGGTGAATGCAGGTAGAATTATCCCCTCACCTGCAATTTTCCCCTTACCTGCAATTTTCCCCTCACCTACAATCAACTGTCCCACTTTTCTGGTGATGGGGAGGGAGTTGAAGGACGTTTATATACGGGCAAGGGTGAGGTTCGTCTTGCAGTACTGTATAAGATTTTTAGGTGGCTTTATTTTGTCTCGAAATGACCGGATTAGTAGAAAATACAAGACGGTGATCAGGCGACAGACAGAAAAAGAAAAAAAGGAACTTATTTCACGGGTAAAAAGGAAAAAGTGTTTTGAAGGCCTGGGCAGACACACGATATAAATACTGAAGATAAATCAATGGTTCATCTTTACGCACACACACACACACACACACACACACACACACACACACACACACACTTGTCCAGGCCACTCTGTTTTTTTTCCTCTGGGTCATCGCATCCCCCTTGGAAATTCCTCACGCCCCCATCAAGTAAAATGCGTCCAGGGACGTGGGTTGGCCTCCTACCCTTCAGTGCTCTAGAATTTGATAGCCTAGCCTTGGGACCCTGCGCTTCGGAATGGGGAAGATTGACTTTTTTTTTTAACATTTCCCTCCCACACACTCAAAATTCCACCTACAACACCTCTTCCCGCCCTCCAACACCCCTCACCAGCACACTACTCACACTATGGCTGTTGACGAAGAACTGACACTGAGGAACCTGGAGCCGGGGTTTATATACCCTGCAGGCGTTCGTCCTCGATGGCCTCCCTCTTTCGGCTTCCCCCTCTCTCTTCCCCCTTCCTCCTCTTCCTCCCTCTCTCCAGCCTCTCCCCTCGCTGCCCCAACCACATCCTCCAATCTCCCGCCCTCCCCATCCCACCTCAGCCTCCTCTACCCCATGTATTTTTGCCGGAGCCGGGATGAGCTTTTTATCGAACCATCCAAAGGTCACCGCCGCGAGTCTTCCGCTTGCCAGAGGTTGAAATGTAAACAAAGTAGTACCTGGTTTGGGACGGTCAGCGGATGGAAGCATAATGGCGACGGGAGATTGGTTTTATTTGTGTTTATATCTTGTTTTATTTGCTGGAAGTGGTTGAGGCTTGTTTTTGCTGTTTTCTTTTATCTGCTTGACGATCTGAATGTCCGCTTATCTGTGTGGTGATGTGATTGTTTCTGTATCTTTTGTTGGCTGTCTGCTTTCTCTCTCTCTCTCTCTCTCTCTCTGTTAGTCTAGTCTATCTATTTATCGATCTGTCATGTATCTGTCTATCAGTCTTACCCTTTCTCTAACCAACCTCATGAAACGCACACAAGTCACACACACATAGCCCTTGAGCCAGTGTGCACATGCTTGCCCAACAAAGTACACACGGCAGAATGTACACAGAAATCAGTACCAGCGCGTGTGTACATGAGACCCTAAAGGACACACACACACACACACACACACACACACACACACACACACACACACACACACACACACACACACACACACACACACACACACACACACACACACACACACACACACACACACACACACAGGGACCTTTACATATATGTTTGAAGACTAGTACTGCCGTGTATGTGTGTGTGTGTGTGTGTGTGTGAGAGAGAGAGAGAGAGAGAGAGAGAGAGAGAAATGGAATAACAAAGAGAGAAAAACGAATGATTAATAAAAAGAAAAAGGAAAAGCGAAAAATAAAAATGAGCAAGAAAGATGAGTGAAATAGAAGATATTGATACGGTACCTATTATTTACGAAATTTAATAACAGCTTCGACATTGGCGTGGTGTATAATGGCTGAAGAAGAGGAGGAGGAGTAAGAGCAGGAAGAGGAGGAGGAGGAGAGAGAGGTTTATAATAGTAATAATAAAAATAATAACCATAATAAATAATAAGAATAAGAATAAGAATATAAATAATAATAATGATTAATGATAATAATAATAATAACAATAATAAAAATGATAATAGTAATAATAAAAAATAATAATAATGATAATAACAATAATAATAATAAGAGTAACATTAACAATAATAATAATAATAATAATAATAATAATAAAAGAAAAGAAGTAGGAGGAGAACCAGGAGGAAGACTAGGAGGAAAAGAAAAAGGAGGAGGAGAAGGAAGAAAAGAAAAACAATGAGGAGGAGGAGGAGGAAGAGGAGGAGGAGGAGGAGGAAGAGGAGGAGGAGGAGGAAAGGAAAACTAGGAGAAGAAAGCAAGTCAGCAAAAAGGAAATAGAAGGAGAATAAAACTACAAAGTGGAAGAGGAACGTGTGAGGAATGTGTGTGGGAGTAAAGACAATTGAAGGAACAGTTATTGTGGGGAGATGCTGGGAAAACACCTCTGTTGAACCAGACCTTGTATGGTGAGAGGAGGAGGAGGAGGAGGAGGAGGAGGAAGAAGAGGAGAAGGAGGAGGATGGGGAGAAGGAGGAGGAAGAGGAGGAGGAGCAGACAGTAAAAAGAAGGATGGCAATGAAAAGGAGGAGGAGGAACTTACAGAAAACAAGAAGCGGTGCCAACGCACAGCAAATCCGTCCCGGCAGTCATTTTAATGCTGACATATAAACACAACAGGATATCTCGTCAAAGATGTCACATATCAAATTTGGAGTAAATCGGGTGAAATTTGACGATTTTATGCCCATTTGAAATTTTAGGCCCGACCCACCTGACATTGACCCCCCTGATGTAATGAGGCATGTTATAGGATGCAGATTTGAAAGATGCACCTTTAGGTTTTGGTTTCATGTCGATATGACGAATTTGAAAGGAGTTATGGCGAAAAAAATGATTTTTTTCGTTTTTTTTTTTTTTTTTTTTTTTG
>NC_136982.1:42286762-42296762 GCF_032717465.1 Coenobita brevimanus | reverse complement strand
CATCTTCATCTTCTATGCTCACCTTCATCTTCTATGCTCACCTTCATCTTCTATGCTCATCTTCATCTTCTGTGCTCATCTTCATCTTCTATGCTCATCTTCAACTTCATCTTCGATGCTCATCTTCATCTTCTATGCTCACCTTCATCTTCTATGCTCCTCTTCATCTTCTATGCTCATCTTCATCTTCTATGCTCATCTTCATCTTCTATGCTCATCTTCATCTTCTATGCTCATCTTCATCTTCTATGCTCATCTTCATCTTCATCTTCTATGCTCATCTTCATCTTCATCTTCTATGCTCATCTTCATCTTCAATGCTCATCTTCATCTTTTATGCTCATCGTCATCTTCTGTGCTCACCTTCACCTTCAATGCTCATCTCCATCTTCTATGCTCATGTGTATTTCCTGTGTACAGTTTCATTTTTAATATTCTGAGAAGCATATGATTATCTCTCTCTCTCTCTCTCTCTCTCTCACACACACACACACACACACACACACACACACACACACACACACACACACACACACACACACAGCATCTTCTTTCTCATGGCCATATACATACAAATGGAAGCCTCCTGACATTGCACAATCCTTGGCAGCCTTGGCGAGAGAGAGTGAGAAAAGGAAGAAGAGGAAGAGGAGGAGGAGGAGGAGGAAGAGAGGGGAAGAAGAATGGGAGGAGAAGAGCGGGAAGGGGAAGAAGAATAAGAATAAGAATTGAAGATGGTGATGATGATGATAATGATGATGACGAGGAGTAGGAGGAGGAAGAGGAGAAGAAGAAGAAAGAAAAACAAAGAAAAAAGAAAAGCTCAGTGACAGAATAAGACAATACTACGGCTCAACCTCCTCTCCATAGCACTTCTTCGTGACTAGCATCATATTAATATCTTGCTTTACTCTTTTCACCTTAACCTGGCCCAGATTTTCCTCCTTGTTGCGTATTTCTAGTAGCTCAGCGGCCCTACATCCCTTCCATAGCACTTCTTCGTGACTAGCATCATATTCTAGTGCTAAGTTTACGACAGCTTTAAATGAACAGAGTATAGTGTCTGTGTAGCATTTTTCGTGTCTTTGTTTTTTATTTTTATTTTTTATTTTGGTTTATTTTCATCTGAGGGAACTGGGCCACTGTCATCATATGAGAGAGAGAGAGAGAGAGAGAGAGAGAGAGAGAGAGAGAGAGAGAGAGAGATGGAAATGACAGGTTAAAAAGTTGCGAAATAAAAAAGGAAACATGAGAGAGAGAGAGAGAGAGAGAGAGAGAGAGAGAGAGAGAGAGAGAGATTGTGAAAGCATGAAAGAGAGGAGATACGGTCAGCAATAAAAGTTAAAAGCAAGAAGCCTTTTTAGGAGTGAAGGAAGAGGGATAGAGGGAGGAGGAGGAGGAGGAGGAGGAGGAGGAGGAAGAGGAAAGAGGAGAAGGAGAGGGAGAACGAGAAGAAGTAGGAGGAGGAGGAGGAAGAGGAGAAGTAGGCGGCGGAGGAGGATGAGGAGGAGAAGGAGGAGGAGGAAGAGGAAGGGAAGAAGAGGGAAGGGGAGACTCATAACTTTCACTAATCCATTAAAAACTTGAATTATGGAAGAGAGAGAAAGAAAGAAAAAAGGAAAGAAAGTTAAAAAGAAGTGATAGAAGGAGAAATAACTAAGAGGAGACAATGAAGAAGCGTAAGAAATAAGAGAAGAAAAGAGAAAATGAAGGGAAAATAGTAGAGAAAGTGAGAGAGAGAGAGAGAGAGAGAGAGAGAGAGAGAGAGAGAGAGAGAGAGTACCCTAAACAGAACACAATCGCCAGGTGGTAACAGAAACAGGTAAATGAAAACAAAGTACCACAACGAAAGGGTAACTCTACAAAATACATCCATTACTGTTATTTATGTTGTTGTTTATGCTGATATGCTGTTATTTATACTGTTATTTACGCCGTTATATATGCGTTATTTATGCTGTTATTTATGCTGTTATTTATACAGGGTCGTCCAAAAATAGCACTTCACTAGAAACTCATCTGGAAGTAGATTGTGTTGTGGGGAGGGTACAGTCTGCTGGTGTGGGCGTGGGGGTGGCAGTGGGAGTAGGAGGTGAATAAATGAAGCCAGATGTCTGTCTATCTATCTGTCTACCAATCTATCTATCTACCTAGCTGTCTATCTATCTATCTTTCTATCTATCTTCTTCCATTCATTTTTATAGTAATCATCTCAGTCATCTCAGTCTTAGGCCTCTCCTGAAGGGGGAAAAAAATGTGTTCTCTCGCCTACAATTTTTTTTTATTTTATGAGAGAGGATCCTGAATAGCAATGAACCTCGTGCAGAAAAATGACGATAGATTTATTTATCTATTTTTTATTTCTCTCTCTGTCTTCGCCTCCGCAGTTTCGTTGCTAAAGTAAAGGCAGTTGAAGACTTTTAAAACGAGTGTATATGAGAATTTGGAGGGAGAACCACATAGCGTTTGTTGGTGGCTGAATATCTTACCTTTATCTGGAACTCAAAGGACAGGTCAACTTGGAGGAGATAGGAGCGGCCCGAAGAAAACACGTCTTAGAAGAAATATGGTCTGTTTTATTGCTAGCGGCCTAGACTCGTTTTTAAAAGTATAAAAGATATCACAGATTTCGTGAAGGGTCGGCGAGCTACACAAGAGATACAGAAGGCGTTATACATTAGCATCGGGAATTTTGCCAAAGTCTGCATTAGAGAGTTCATAGAGCGTCTCGGCCTCGGTGCAGGGGAAGGCTTCATCCTGGTGAGAGCAGGTGAGGGACTCCTGGCTGAACACGGTCTGGTTGCCGCAGAAGAAGGAGTACTGATCCGTGGCCACGACTGTGCCTTCCTCGTCGCTGATGGGTACGCAGACATGGAAGACGCGGCAGTCTGTGGCCACGTCGGCGTAGTAACCGTAGGCACGATCTGCACAGCTGAAGGTCTGGGCAGGTTCAGCGCCGAGGATGTCGAGGTATCCATCAGAGAACCGGTAGGCCATCCTGGCGGAGGCCACGGCGGCGAGGCAGAGGACGGCGGCCAACACCTTCATCTTGACTGAAGGAAAGAGAGAGGTTATGACAGAGAGAGGGAGACAAGTGACTCACCTGATGAGCACCACCACATTGACATCACCTCACCTTTGTACTTTCCTCTGCTGTTGTCAAGAGTATAAACACCAACATAAACTGAGGAAAAGTTTGTGCTGATTAAACGCAGCTAATCCTCTCTTCTCCGGGAGCCAACTAATCTCCTCATCGATGCTACTTAAACCTTTCACTTCCACGGACAACAATGGACGTGGTTCTTACCTGAGACATCCCGGCAGTCGAAAGGTTCATCTTGTCTGTCCTTATGATTCTACCAACAGTTCACTACCCTAACAGCTGCAAAACCAAGTACTCTCTCTCTCTATCTCTCTCTCTCTCATTATTTTTATTTTTGTGGATTGTTCATTGGGAAACTGGTGATTTAAACGCCTTAGGTACCAATCCTCAGGCAGGCAGTGACGGACCCGTAATCTTATCGGTCAAGGAAGCTCCCTAACACCTCCTCCTAAGCGATTTACTTTGCTTGTTACTCCATACTATCCTCTTCTGTCACTTAAATCATTCAGATGCCACCACACTCAGCATACATAACAAACAAACTTATATTAACTAACTGCCCTATATAACAAGCTACACCAAAACAAAGCTAATCTACCCACATAACCAGGCCCCACGAACCACCACCTTACTTGCCCTAGATATAAAAAGGGATAATATAAAAAATCTTACTGGAAAATATTAAACTCCCATACACAGAGGCCAATTGGAGAGGAAGGGGTGTTTAGCGAGACTCCAAACACATGAGTCTAAGGCCCCTAACAGCCCCCTAAGAGCAGTTAACCTTTGACCCCCAAGTCGTTTATGTGTATGGGGGGCGAGGGTTAGGGGCATAGCATGATATGGTCCTCCACGACGCCCATATATCACGGCAAATTCACTTAGTTCATTGCCTTCCATTGGGTTATTTCCTCTCTTGGCAGTGCTAAGAGTATGGCTTCTTCTTTACCTCTTGTTCTTCACCTCTTGTTCGTCACCTCTTGTTCTTCACCTCTTGTTCTTCACCTCTTGTTCTTCACCTCTTGTTCTTTACCTCTTGTTCTTCGTCTTCATCAGATTGTTATGGTTGTTAATGTTATCCTTACCTTCCTATGAGTTATTTCCTTTCTTAGCAGCGTGAACAGTATCGCTTCATATTACCTCCAGTTCTTCGTGTTCTTCATCAATATGTTATCATTATTACAACTGTTCTTACCTTCCTTTGGCCAGCCTTATCTCCTGGCGTTGCTTAAGTGTGGACAGTGCCTTATCTCTACGTCTTCTTTGTCAACAACATTTATTATTATTATTAACATTATCGTTATTATATTTCCTCTTTATCTTGAAGAAGGAAGTGAGTTATTATTATTATTATTTTTTTTTTATTGTACGTCTGTGCTTTGGTTATGATGGATTGACTTTTTTTTCCTGCAATAATAAATGAAGGTATTTTTGGAAATTACTTGGCCTTGGAGGAGGGAAAAAAAATTAAGAGAGAAATTAAGATGAATGTGAGGAGGAGGGAAGGAGAGGTTGAGGAGGGAATGGAGGTAGCATGAGGAGGAAAGGAAGGAAGAAAAAGGAGAGAGGGAGAAAGGATGGGTAGGGTGAGGAGGAGAGGGAGGAGGGAAAGTTAGGGTTAGGAAGGAGGAGAGGAGGGGAGGGTGAGGAGCAGAGGGAGAATAAGAGAGTAAAGTGAGGGAGAGAGGAAGGAAGAGAGGGTGGAATGAGGAGGCGATGGAAGATCTGGCTAGGGAGAGAAGGACGAGAGGAGAGAGTGAGGAGGAGAGGGTGAAGGGGAAAATGAGAGGTGGAGAGAGGGAGCGGAGGAGAGAAGGAGGGGGTGAGGAGGAGAGAAGTTCATTACTGAGGTGTTTTATAAGATCACGAGGAGATGAAAAATGAGATGACCTTTAACATCCAACATCTGTATCTCCCCCTTGGTTGAGAGAGAGAGAGAGAGAGAGAGAAATTAACCCCCTTCATTACCCCTTCACCATGAGAACGTCTTACATTCATCTTATCCCCACCTCAAGAAAGCCTCCGAAGACTCACTCCCAGATGAGGAAAATCGTCTGGCCTTGGAAGGAATAGAATGCTAGAGTTATTCCGGGCATGAGGGGGTTAGGCAATTCCTTTTTTCCAGCATGATTTTTTAAGCTCATTATTATTCCTACTGCTTGGTCATTCTGCGCCCCCCCCCTCTCCTTCACTCTTGCCACCTCACCTCTTATTCTCTCTCTCTCTCTCTCTCTCTCCAACAACTGCAGCCTCACCATTACTTTCACTCTCCATCAATCACACTGTCTCACCATCATCATCATCTACCACCACCACCACCACCACCACCACCACCACCACCACTACTACTACTACTACTACTACTACTACTACTACTACTATTACTACTACTGCTACTACTACTACTACTACGTCACATTTATCTACAAGTCATTATCTTTTCAGTGTCATCATCATCATCATCATCACCATCACCATTTCAGTCATCACCATCACCACCACCACCACTACCATCCTTCACCACTGCGCCATACTACCATCACCACCATCATCACCACCATGTCAACGCCATTATCAGTTACTAATACTACCATCATCACCATCATCATCATCATCATTATCATCATCATCATCATCATCACCATTATCATCATCATCATCATCACCACCAACACCACCATCATCATCACCATTCTCACTCATTCACCATTACCTTCACCATTTTTTGTAGTCACCATCACCACTACCATTCCTTCTCTTTATTTACTACCATGACTACCATTATCAGTACCATGACCACCTCTAACTACCATCACCACTACCATAACCATCACCATTCTAACTCCCACATGCACTCTTACTGACACTACCATGACTGCTACTGTGACTATTCCTCTACCATCCACTACTGCCATAACCATAACTACCATTCCCATCATCACCATTTCACCCTCATCACCATTTCTACTGCCATTACCATGAACATATCCACCATTTATAAACTACCATCATTACCTCAACCATCACCCCAACCATTCCCACTACCATAACCACCACCCCAACCATTTCCACCACCATAACCATCACCCCTACCATTTCCACTACCATTACCATCACGCCTACCATTTCCACTACCATAACCATCACCCCTACCATTTCCACTACCATAACCACCACCCCTACCATTTCCACTACCATAACCATCACCCCTACCATTTCCACTACCATAACCATCACCCCTACCATTTCCACTACCATAACCATCACGCCTACCATTTCCACTACCATAACCATCACGCCTACCATTTCCACTACCATAACCATCACCCCTACCATTACCACTACCATAGGTGCTAGAGCGGGACGCCTTCAAGGGGTGGCACTGACGATGCGACGGTCGGATGAACTGCCTTGGTATATAAACGTCCCTCACGTACCATTTTTTTTTTTATCCCGCAAAAGGGGGATGGTGGACTGCAGGAGAAGGGGAACTTAAGCCTGCAGTCCACTGGGTTCACATACCAAACTGGAAAGGACTCTGAGACGGCATACCTCCGCCAGTGCCATTGCCATTAAAAAGGATCGATAGCCGGATCCGTGGAGATATTGTGTGGCATACGTAGGATCCGGATCCGCCCCAAAATTTAATCAATTGTTCTTTAACCCATGGCCCACCCTTCCACAAAATTTCGTTAAAATTCATGGAGAAATTTTGGAGATATCGTGTGGACAGACAGACAGACAGACAAGTGAATACTAGATTATGAACCTGGGGCGACAACAACAGTATCAACAACAACAACAACACGTATCACCAGTACTACCACTACTATCACCACTATGCATGACCACTACCACCATAACAGCTTACATCAACGTGCTCCTGTTGAATGGATGGATAGATAGATAGATAGGCAGATAGGCTGAAAGACATACTGCATATAAAGAGACAGACAGATGGATAGATAGAGAGGATAGATGGAATGTAAATACAGATAGATAAATAGATACGGTAGATAGATATAGATGAATTTTTAATACAGAGATAGACAGACAGCTACAGGAGATAGATAGATAAATTTATAGATATACTGTACATATAGACGGACAGATAGACAGATAGATAGATAGATAGATAGATATTAATAGGATAACATCTTACTTTCACTTCATTCATGCTACCTACATTTTTTTTTGGGGGGGGGGAGCTCAGGGGAAACCATTACAAAAAAACGAAAAAATACGCAACATAAATCAACCAGGAATCACAACACGACCCGAGAGAAGGCTGTGACAAGGATAGCAGAGGGGGGACAGGGGGCGGATCCAGGCATTTCGGATTGTCAGTAGAATACCATGGAGGGGGGGGGGTTGAGACAGCGTGGGGGCCAGAGGTTAGGGCGTAGGAATGGATGAGGAAGGGGGGAGGGGAGGGAAAGGGAGGTAGAAGGGAAGTGGAAGGGGAGAGGGGAGAGAAGAGGAGAGGAGGGAAGTGGAGGGAAGAGAAAGGAGAAATAGGAAGAGGAGAGGGAGAGGGGAGAATAAAAAGGGGGGAGGGAGAGGGGAATGGGGTAAGTAGGGAGGATAGGGAGGAGGGAGATTGGGGTGGGTAGGAAGGTAAGAGAAGGCATAAGAATAGGGAGAATTTGGAAGAGGAGGGGAGGAATAGGTAATGGAGAGGGGATGAGGAAGAGGGAAGGGGAGGGGAAGGAGAAGGAGAAGGGGAATGGGGTGGAAATGAGGGTAAGTAGAGGAAGAGGGGGAGGGGTGATGGTTAATGGAGGGGGTAGGGGGAGATGAGGGTAGTGGTGGGGAGGGCATGGACAATAGAGGGTGGTAAAGAATGGTAGTGGGGGAGGGGAAGAAGGGATGGGGAGAATGGGGGTAGTGAGAGAGTTGAATGGGGTGGGGGGTGATGTGGGTAGGGTGTAAGGGTTATAAGGAGGGGGGGAGATGGAGGGCATGGAGATAGGGAGAAGAATAGGAGGAAGAAAATGGGGGAAGGGAGGAGAATGAGGGGAGAGGAGGATGAGTGATTAGTGGGGAGGATGAGGGAGTAGAGGGGAAGATAAGGGATAAGTGGGGAGGATAAGGAGGGGAGTGGGGAGGGATTGGGAGAGAAAACTACTCCCCTTCTCCCCAGTTCATCTTCATTCAGTACGCAAGGAGTTACATGATCTATACTACGTTCACTTTAAATTGGCAGAGATTTTCGTCCTTTTGCAGCTTATTTCCCGTAGCTCAGTGGCAGAAAAAGATAATACAACGGCTCTGCTTCCCTTCCACAACTCTTCTTCGTGACTAGCACCATATTCTAGCGTTAACCTCTTTGTTACAGCTCAGCATTCAAGATTGAGGGATGGCAATTTTACGCCAACTTACAGTGAACGGAGTATAGAGAGAAGGAGACTGAGGAAGCGCCCTAACACCTTTTCCCAAGCGATTTAGTTTGCTTATTACACCTTACACTCCTCTTCCGTGTTACATAAATCCTTCCCATATCTTCATACTCTTCATAAATCCCGTACAAAAGGATTACAGCCACATCCAAGAATAAATCGCTATGGAAGAGGTGTTAGGGAGCTTCCTTAACCGACGGGAATAGGAACCTAAGGCTGAATAAAATCGTCTGGAGAGAGAGAGAGAGAGAAATAATATAAATCGTCTTTAACCCCTTTGCTACGAGTGGAGGGGTTGGGTGGAGAGAGAGATGGTGTGGGGTTGGGGGGAGGGCGGCCTAACCTCTCTCTCTCTCTCTCCCTCTCTCTCTCTCTCTCTCTCTCTCTCTCTCTCTCTCTCTCTCTCTCTCTCTCTCTCTCTCTCTCTCTCCTGGGTGTCCAATTTGCTCTTCCTCCCCAAAGCTCTTTTTTTTTTTCTAGTTCAATCTACCTCTCGCCTCCCCTCAGATGATGCGGCGTCAGGAAATAGATAGATAGATAGATAGAACTGACAAAGCACTCAAACCACACAATAGACAAGTAGAGAGAAATGGAAAAGCGCTCTGTCTATTGGCACCCCTCACAAGATGCTGCGTTGGCAATAGATAGATAGATCGATAGACAGCAAAACAGGAAGAAAAAGCCCTTAGAGAGAGAGAGAGAGAGAGAGAGAGAGAAAGAGAGAGCACGCGCCTCCTTACTCACTCGTTCTGTGTCTGCGGGATGACTGATGCCAGGGGGTCCGAGCGCCCGCCTTATATACCCTCCGCTCTCTGGGGCCCCGATGACGTCACGGCCTGCCTGGATGCCTGAGAGGGAGAGGAAGAGAAGGGCAGAGGAAGGCAAGGTTAGGCAGCGGGGGAGGGCAGGCAGGCAGGCAGGAGAAAGGGAGGCTGGAGGAAAGTGAGAGATGAAGATGGAGAGAGGTTGTGGCTAAGGAAGAAAATGATGATGATGATAATAATAATAATAATAATAATAATAATAATACAGGTAATATAATGATGATGATGATGATGATGATGGTAATAATAATGATAATAATAATAATAATAATAATAATAATAATAGTAATAATGATAATAATAATGGTGATGATGATGATGATGATGGAGAGAGATATGGACCAGGAAATAAAGAAAAAAAGATACAGTATCAAGAAAACATTTTGAGGGAAAATTAGAAACAGAAAGACAGGCAATGAAGAGAGAGAGAGAGAGAGAGACAGACAGAGACAGACAGACAGACAGAGACAGACAGACAGAGGAGGAGAGATGAATCAAAAAAAGGACAAAAAGTAATATATATCATTTTCAAAACAAAATAACATCGCCTTGTAAAAAAGCAAAAAAAAAAAAGGAAGTTGAAAAATTACGTCTTAAAAAAATAATGGAATTTGGATTTAAGCCCTTGAGGACGAGAGGTGTTTGTTTAGGAGAATGAAGGAATTGTAAAAGAG
>NC_136982.1:42274262-42276762 GCF_032717465.1 Coenobita brevimanus | reverse complement strand
TTTCATTCTTCCCACTTTCACCTCTTCCCTTTTTCTCCCTTTCATCCATCTTCCTCCCTTCCTCTTCCTCCTCCCTTTGCCTCTTCCTCCCCCCGTCTCTTTCTTTGCTTTCCTTTTCTCTCTCTCCTCCTCCCTGCACCTCATTCTTCTCTTCTTCCTCTTTCTTTCCTCCATCCCTTCCCCTCTCCCTCTTCCCTAGTCTTACCTTCCTTCCCCATCCCTCCTTCTTCTCTCTCTTCTCCCTCTTCTCCTCTCTCTTCTTCCTTTGTCTTCCTTTTTCTTCCGATTTCTTCCTTTCTCCTTTGCTTTCCCTTTTCCCCTCTTCCTCCTCCTCTTCCCCTCTCTCGTCTTCCGCCTCCTCTTCCTCTCTCTCCATCCCCTTCCTTGTTCATCTCTATTCTCCCTTCTTCCTGGTCCTCCTCTCTTCTTACTCCTCTCCTCTTCCTCTTCGTCCCTTCCTCCCCTTCTCCTCCCCTTTCCCTCTTCCTCCTTTCCTTCCTTAATCTCCCTCTCTCCTTTTCCCTTCCTCTTCCTCTTTCCCATTCTCTCTCCTGTTCTCTCCCTTTCCTCTTTCTCTTTCCTATTTTTTTTCTTATCACCTTTCTCCTCCTCTACTCTCTCCCTCTCCTCTTTATCTCATCCTTCCTCTTCTCGTCTTTCCTCCTATCTTCTCTTTCTCATCTCTTCTTCTCTTCCTTCTCCTCCTCCTCTTCTTTCCTCCCTTCTGCTCCCCCTCCTCCTCACCTCCTCCCATCCTTCCCTCTTCTCCCCCTCCCTTCCCCATCACCCCCCCCTCTTTCCCTTCCTACAAGTATTTCGTGGTGATGAAAGGAACGATTGTGGTAGTTGTGGTAGCGATGGTGGTACGACAACACTAGGGAAGGTATAGTCGTGGTGATGGTGGTAGTTGTGGTAGCGATAGTGGTAGTACAAGAGTAAGGAGGGGATGGTTGTAGTCATGGTGGTAGTTGTGGTAGCGATGGTGGTGGCACAGCAGTGGGGTTAGGATGGTTGTGGTGATGGTGGTAGTTGTGGTAGCGATGGTGGTAGTTTTGATGGTAGTGCAGGGATAGTCATGATGATGGTAGTAGTGGTGGTAGCGATGGTGATAGTTAAGGTTGTAGGGTAGGGATTGTTGTGGTGATGGTGGTAGTTGTGGTAGCGATTGTGGTAGTTATGGTAGCGATGAGGATAGTTACGATAGTGAGGCAGGCATAGTTATGGTGATGATGGTAGTGGTGGTAGCGATGGCTATGGTGGTAGGGCAGATAGAAGTGGTGATAGTAGTAATGGTAGTAGCGATGATGGTAGTAGTGGTAGTGGTGATGGTAGTGAGAGGACAGAGGTGATGCATATGGTGGTGATGGTGCCATGGTACCATAATACAGATAATGGTGACAGGAAATAATAAGATGGTAGTGGTGATGATGATGTCGGTGGTGTTATAGTGATAGTGACTGGTGATGATGATGATGATGATGATGATGATGTGTTTATGATGTCCAGGTGATGATGTAAATGGTTGTGGATAGCTTCAGTAGGGATGGTGGTGGTGGTGGTGGTGGTGGTGGTAGTTGTGGTGGTGATGGTAGTTGTGGTGGTGGTGGTGGTGGTAGTGTATAATATCAATCTTTATCTGTATCTTTATCATTTCATATCAGGTCCATCATCAAACCGAACATTTTTCCTCGGAGGGAGCGTGACAGCCAAACTTTAACCCTTCCCCATGCTGGCGAAGAGAAAGGGGTGTGTGTAGGAGGAGTGATGCATGTGAGGGGAGAATTAGTGTAGTGGTTATGTCGGTGTGTGTGTGTGTGTGTGTGTGTGTGTGTGTGTGTGTGTGTGTGTGTGTGTGTGTGTGTGTGTGTGTGTGTGTGTGTGTGTGTGTGTGTGTGTGCTGATCATATTCCTTGGAGTACTAGCCTGAGTGGGGAGATGGAGGCTGAGTATGAGGATCCGGGAAAGAACAAATGGTTACGTAAGGAAGAAGGTACAGTCGCCAGCCAAAGTTCCTGCGCACTCCTACCCCGACCCCAAGTTAGGTGGTAGTTAGAGGCGGTACTAGACTGGTAGTGTTAAGGATCACGCAAGAACTGGTGCTCGTGCCGTCTAACAAATGAGGTCATGAACTTTATAGTGGGGAGAGAGAGAGAGAGAGAGAGAGAGAGAGAGAGACAGACAGACAGACAGAGAGAATTGCAATCTATCCACTTACACCTGTTGTCTGTCTGTCTGTCTGTCTGTCTGTCTCTCTCTCTCTCTCTCTCTCTCTCTCTCTCTCTCTCTCTCTCCTTCTCATCCTTCTCCTTTCCCTGTTTCCCATCTTCATTCCCTCCCTTTTCTCTCTCACCATCTTTTCCTTCCCTCCTTCCTTCCCTTCTTCCTTCCTTCCCTTCTTCCTTCCTTCCCTTCTTCCTTCCTTCCCTTCTTCCTTCCTTCCCTTCTTCCTTCCTTCCCTTCTTCCTTCCTTCCCTTCTTCCTTCCTTCCTTCCTTCCCTAA
>NC_136982.1:42264262-42269262 GCF_032717465.1 Coenobita brevimanus | reverse complement strand
TTGTGTATAAGTAAATGTAAATAATTCAGTTACTATACTTATTTATAATCTCTCTTGTTTCTTCTTTCTTCTATCCTTCTTCTCCCTTTCTCTATCTTTTTCTCTCTTTCTCTCCATCCTTCCTTCTCTCTCTGCCTTCCATCCTCACTTCCCCCTCTCTTCCTCCGTTCCTCACACCTTCCTTACCTCTCTCATCCTTCCTTCCATTCCTTCCTTGCCTTTTCTTCCCTCCCTCCTTCTCCCTTCTTATATCCCCCTCTCTCCTTTTCTCTCCCGACACCTTCCTTCCTCCTCCTTTCCCTTCCCTTTTCTTCCAGTTTCTCACCTCTTCCTCCTTCGGTCTTCCTTCCACACTCTGACCCCTCACGACCTCTCTCCATTCTACAATTTCCCACACCAGACGATTTACTCAGCTTGGTAGGGACGGTTTTCGTTGGGAAGGGTTAAAGACGCTCATTACCCTTCTTCATATTAATTAAGGCCAATGAACCCCTTCAGTGCGATGCCCCGTCGTAGTGAAAGGGCTAGAGAAAGAAATATTACACTTGCCTAACCTTTCGTGTCAATTCTCTGTGTTGGTTCAAAAATGACCTTCAGCTGTGTATGTGGGTATTCTGACAGCGTGATCTTCATTCCCCCTGATTATGACCTCCAGCAGAGAGAGAGAGAGAGAGAGAGAGAGAAGGGGGGGGGAAGTGAAATGAATTGTGAGATGACCGAGGGAGAGGGGACTGTAAGAGAAGCATTTTGATGTGAAATCTGAAATGAACTCAGGGTAAAATAGGGAGATTAGGCTACAAGGGAGACCCAGGGTGAATAGGGCTAGGGTGATGTGATTAGGGCCTGTCTTTGTGCTCCCTTCTTGCCCTCAAACCATCACTGACCGCAGGGAGGACTGGCTGAGGGAGGGAGGTAGGGAGGAGATGGTGGGAGGGAGGTTGGGGTGTGTGTGGAAGGGGATGGTTTGTGTGTGTGAGGGGGTTTGGTTTGTGTGTGTGTGTGTGTGTGTAAGGGGATGGTTTGTGTGTGTGTGTGTGTCTGTTTGTGTGTGTGTGTGTGTGTGTGTGTGTGTGTGTGTGGTGAAAGACTAGGCTATAGAGGAGTACGATTATTAAATTTTTTATGAAACAAGTTACTTTCTCTGAGTCTTGGTACTTTTATTTACATTTCTCTCTCTCTCTCTCTCTCTCTCTCTCTCTCTCTCTCTTTTACACCTGGCTCAAGGAATCAATTTTTCTTCTTATCACTGTTGAACGATTTTTTTTTACAGGCCAGATAAGCATTCATTTATTAATTTATTAATTTATTTATTTTTTAATCTAGTATGGACAAGACAGACACAAGTTTTAGCCACTTTTGCACTAGGCTGTATTTCTTTTTTTTGATAGCGCTGTAAGATTTTTGTCTGAGGCTGTTTCTATCTATCTATCTATCTATCTGTATGTCTGTCTATCTGTATACGTATTTATTTATTTATTTATTTATTTATTTATATTCTGAAACACTCCTTCCATTTTCTTTATTCCAGCTATTTCTCTCTCTTCTGTGCTTCGCCTCTCATCCCTGGCCTTCCTTCTCCCCTTCCTCCCTCATCCCTCCCTTCTTCCCTCCTGTCTGCCCTTCCTTCCCTTCCTGCTTCCTTATCCCTGCCTCCCTGTTCCCTCATCCTTCCCTCTTGTCTGTCCTTCCCTCCCTTCCTACTTCCTTATCCCTCCCTTCTTCCCATCCTTCCCTCCATCCCTACTCCCTCATCCCTCCCTTCGTCCCACCTGTTCGTCCTTCCCTCCCTTCCTACTCCCAAATCCCTCCTTCCTTCCCGTCCTTCCCCTCATCCCTACTCCCTCATCCCTTCCTCCTTCCCTCCCTCCCGACTACCTTACCCCTCCCTCCTTCCTTCCTCTCTGTCTTTACCTCCCTCCTTCCTTCCTATCTGTCCTTCCCTCCCTCCTTCCCTCCTGTCTGTCCTTCCCTCCCTCCCTATACTCCCTCAACCCTCCCTCCCTCTACTTATGAGGGAGGGAGGGAGGGAGGGAGGGAGGCGTGAGTGTAACCTAAGCACCACAATTTGACTATCAAGAAAAAAAAAAAAACGAAAAAAAAAACATGAGAACTTTCGGTCTCATTACGACGTGAGGGACCGGACGGCCTTGAGGGGGGGGGGAGGAAGAGGAAGAAGAGAAGGAGGAGGAAGAGGAGGAGGAAGAGCAGAAGGAAAAGGATATTGATGATGATGATGTTGATGATGATGGTAAGAAGAAGAGGAGGAGGAGGAGGAGCGGGAGGAGGAGGAGGAAGAGGAAGAAGGGGAGGAGGAGGGGGAAGAGGAGGAGGAAAAGCAGAAGGAAAAGGATGATGATGATGATGATGATGAGGATGAGTAGGAGGAGGAGGAGGAGGAGAAGAGGGAGGAAAAACTAAGTGGAGGAGAGAGAGAGAGAGAGAGAGCGCATCTTCCACCTGCCCCATCCGCAGGTCATAAAAACACTCCCGCTAACACCCTGACACCAGTCCTGTATTCAGTATGGACGGTTAGCAATTTGTGCCCAAGTGGTGGCAGGTGAAAGTGTAAAGGGCCTCTGTTGCACGTACGATTGCTGGACCTAAGGGAACGAACCGTGTAATCTATGCCTAGTCTGTAATAATGATAATAATAATAATAATAATAATAACAATAATAATAATAGTAGTAGTAGTAGTAGCAGCAGTAATAGTAGTAGTAGTAGTAGCAGTAATAATAATAATAATAATAATAATAATAATAATATTAAACATGAAATTCACCGTAACTCACCTAAAGTATGTTTTCTTCAGGTCTTGTCAAACCTTTAATTACCACAAAAATAAATAATTAAATAAATAAACATAAATAAATAAACAAATAGATAAATAAATAACTGAATAAATAAGTAAATAAGTAAATCAACAAATCAATCAACAATCAATAAACATTCAAAGAGAAGATGGTTGACGCGCGTAAGATATAATATTGTCTTACGCATATCCTTATACTCCTCCTCCACCTCCTCTCCCCTCTTCTCTCCCCTCTTCTCTCCTCTTCTCTCCTCCTTTCCTCCCCCTCCTCCTCCATATCATCATCATCATCATCATCACTATAATCTTCCTCATTCAATATCTTTCTCTCTTTCTTCTCCCCTTGCCCCCCTCCCCCTCTCTGCCCCCTGTCCTCTCCACGCTATCCTTCTCTCCTACACACACACACACACACACACACACACACACACACACACACACACACACACACACACACACACACACACACACACACACACACACACACACACACACACACACACACACACACACACACACATCTTCCCTATTTGCACCACCTCAGGATATTCACACGGGCTCTCAAACACACGCAAGGACACACACACACACACACACACACACACACACACACACACACACACACACACACACACACACACACACACACACACACACACACACACACACATGTACTTGTTTCTTGTTCCTCTTCATCTTCTTCTTCTTCTTCTTCTTCTTCTTCGAGAGAGAGAGAGAGAGAGAGAGAGAGAGAGAGAGAGAGAGAGAGAGAGAGAGAGAGAGAGAGAGAGAGAGAGAGGTAAAGAAATCCAGGTAATTTCGCTCATCTGATACGCCACCTTTCTTTCCTTCCAAGTCACGTTCTCTCTCTCTCTCTCTCTCTCTCTCTCTCTATCATTATCTGTTGCTATGTATGTATATATGAATGTATGTATGTACTCGTATGTATGTATGTATGTATGTTTGTCTCTCCAACTAACTACACACACACACACACACACACACACACACACACACACACACACACACACACACACACACACACACACACACACACACACACACACACACACACACACACACACACATACAATGACTCTCCTATCGCTTTATCTTCTTACACGGATAGTACCGACACGACCATTTATATCCCTTCGGCGAGATAGAGAGAGAGAGAGAGAGAGAGAGAGCAATCCCATATAAACCAAGCACTTCCTCCTAATTGAACCTTGTCCCTAATAGCCAATTAAGGTGAGCAATTAGGCCTTCATTAACCACCCAATCCCTTGTTCAGGCGTCGGAAAATTAATTACTAGTGTCATTATGGATTGGACCCCTTTTCTCTTGGTCTTAGGAGCCTCCCTCGACCGATTCCAATACTCCTTTTGCTCTAACTTGGCCTAAAATTGCCATCCCTCCATCTTGTATGCTGAGATGTAGCAGTAGATTGAACGCTAGAATATGATGCTAGTCACGAAGAAGTGCTATGGATGTACAGTCGTAGTGTTGAGGAAAATCTGGGCCAAGTTAAGGTGAAAGGAGTATAGGAAGATTTGGCTAAGAATCCCCCCTACCAGCATATTTCTCATTCTCTCTCTCTCTCTCTCTCTCTCTCTCTCTCTCTCTCTTTGTACCTCATATTCGTATCTCGTCAAAATATATCATGTAATACTTTCCATTGTCCCCCCAGAAAGAGAGAGAGATAGAGATAGATAGAGAGAGAGAGAGAGAGAGAGAGAGCATTTGTGAGGAAAGACATACCTTTTTTTTAGGTAATAATGTAATTTGATTCTCTCTCCTTGCCTAAGGATATGAGGGGGAGGGGAGGGGAGGGGAAAGGGGAGGGGAAGAGAGAAAAGGGGAGAGGTGAGTGGGATAGGAGAAAGGAGAGGGAATAGGCAGGGGAGGAGAGAGAGGGGAGGGGAGAGAAGGGGAGGAGAAAGAGGGTGGGGGGAGAGGAGGAGGGGAGGGATGATAGGGGGTGCTTAAGTAGGGGGAAGAAGATAATAAAGAAGAATAAGAGCAAAAAGGAAGGGGAAGGGAGGGGAGGAAT
The DNA here is from genome assembly GCF_032717465.1 of Coenobita brevimanus. NCBI lineage: Eukaryota > Metazoa > Arthropoda > Malacostraca > Decapoda > Coenobitidae > Coenobita > Coenobita brevimanus. The sequence continues at coordinate 42,264,398 of NC_136982.1, read as the reverse complement.
GTAAGAGGGGAAGAGTAGGGAGGGGAAGGTAAGCAAGGGGAAAGGGAGGGGGAGAGGGGAGGGAGTGTGGGGATGCCAAAGGGAGGGATAGTAGGAGAGAGAGGGGGAGGAAAGGAAGGGGAGGAGAGGGAGGCTG
>NC_136982.1:42244262-42259262 GCF_032717465.1 Coenobita brevimanus | reverse complement strand
CACACACACACACACACACACACACACACACACACACACACGTTGTTTGCCTCAGGGTGAAGAGGAGGCCTGTCTTTTTAACAAGCCGGAGAGAGAGAGAGAGAGAGAGAGAGAGAGAGAGAGAGAGAGAGGGGGGGGGGATTCATAGATGAGAATTAAGAGGCATACATACGTCTCCTTGGTTACTAGTCAAAGCAACCCTCCACCTTGACTAACACCTGGCCAACACCTGAGCTACTGTAGAAGGGGTTACGTATCACTGACAGGTAAAAATAAACAGCGTATAGAAATTTGTTAAGGAAGAAGTACAAGAAAGACTTAGATCGTTTTGAGATTATGGTTTAGATGTTGAGGGAAACTTTTCTTTCTTATTTCCTCCTCCTCCTCCTCCTCCTCCTCCTGTCCCAGCTTCCTCATTCCTCACCCTCGTCACCTTAAGCTCTTACTCTTGACCTCGAGGGGCTGCGGCTAGTTTGGGGCGCATACATACATACATCTATACATATACATACATACATACATATATATATACATACATACATACATACATCTATACATACATACATACCTCTACATACATACATACCTCTATACATACATACATACCTTTATACATACATACATACATACCTCTATACATACATACATACATTTATACATACATACTGTACGTATATACGTAGGCTACATACATACATACATACATACATTTATACATGCATACTGTACTTATATACGTAGGCTACATACATACATACATACATACATACATACATGCTCATACACACGGACATATATATAACTTTACGCACACATTCACATATACAAACATACGTATCCCTTATAGATAGATAGATAGATAGACAGACAGATAGATAGATAGACAGATATGTACACAGTCAAGTACAAAGACATGGATACATACATCTTAAAGAGATATACACTTGCACGCACATTCTCACACACACACACACACACACACACACACACACACACACACATTCTCTCTCTCTCTCTCCAGCACAAAGAAAGTGAAAGCAGACCAGGAAGTGAAAGAAGAAGGAAGGAAGTGAGTACACGTGAAGGAAGGAAGGAAGGAAGGAAGATGCTTTGTCTGGATGCTGCCTCCTTCCCTCCACTCCTTCAGCCCTATGACGTAGAGAGGGACGCCTTCACGTGGTGGCACCGATATGACCAGGCGGCTTCACTGCCCGGTTATACAAACGTCCCTCAACTCCTTCCCTATCCCCAGAAAGGACGATGGTGGACTGCAGGAGGAGGGCAACTTCAGCCTGCAGTCCACTGGGTTCACGTTTCAGATGAACCTGGGGTCAAAACAACAACAACAACAATAACAACAACAACAGTATCATCAACAACAAAAACTGCTGTTACTACTATTACTATTACTACTACGCTTACAAGACGAAAAACCATTACAAAGCCGAATAAAATCGTCTGGTGATAGAGAGAATACATTCAATAAGCTTTTTTGGACAGGCTGTAGGCGTTAGCATATTGTCACGAGAGGGAAAAAAAAAAAAAAAAAAAAAAAAAAAAACTTGAAATCTGGCGTGTCATTTCCGTAGAGTTTTTGTCGTGTTTTAATAGCATAGAAATCGTAACACCTTTTCCTAAGGTATTTATTTTACTTATTATATCTTTTTCTCTTGTATTTCATTATATAATTGTAATATCGAGTTCCATTAGTGACATAGAGGGTATTGAGGGTTAACGTCAGGAGTAAATCGCAAAGGAAGAAGTGTTACGGTATCTCAAAACACACTTAGAGGTTAGGGAATGAGTCGTATTTCTTATTTATTGTCGTATTTTAAGTATTGTCGTCGTATTTCCGTAACGCCTTTAAGTTAGCGACTTATTTTGCATATTATAGCCAAATATCCTTGTTTGTTATTGATGGAAATTCTCTCTCTCTCTCTCTCTCTCTCTCTCTCACACACACACACACACACACACACACACACACACACACACACACACACACACACATTCAAATCTACTGGATTATGATAGACTAGCCGCGGGACCCTACGCTTTTGAGGGCGAACTGTGAGATTTTTTTTTCAATACCCTACCATTAAAAAAAGAAAATTAAATCATGGTACCATTCAACTACCATTCACTGTTGACTACCATACCACTGTCCAAAAATTCATGGTACCCTATAACTACCATTCTCTCTTGACTACCATACCATTGTCCAAAAAATTCATGGTACCCTATAACTACCATTCTCTCTTGACTACCATACTACCTAACTACCCTAAGCTACCATTCCATATAAAGCAGATCTGCAATCATGTCATTTGGCTACCATTCACCTACCATGGTGCTAAAAGAATAACTACCATATCCCCATTTCACCACCATTAAGCGCTCATTTTATTTAAGAGATTTATGGTCGTGGAGTAAGAGAAGATATTTCATCATCATCATCATCACCATCACCATTATCACCACCAAAACCATCACAACCACCACCATCATCATCATTATCATCGTCTTTCACCACCACCACCACCACACCCTTATCATCATCATCATCACCATCACACAATCACCATCACCACCACCATCACCATCATCATCATCATCATTATCACCACCAAAACCATCACAACAACCACCATCATCATCATTATCATCGTCTTTCACCACCACCACCACCACCACCACACCCTTATCATCATCAGCAGCATCACAATCACCACAATCACCATCACCACCACCACCATCATCATCATCAACATCATCATCATCATCATCATCATCACTAAAAAATTACAAGGATTTTGCACAATAAAACTCCATTGCATCTTGCACGAATATTGCATTTTCAAAACCAAAAAAATAAATATATCAATATAAAATCATATACATTACTTCCGGTACAAAATAATACATAGGCACTTATAGGCCGTATCCTCGTAGGCTTAGGAGACCCGTAACACCTCCTCCATAGCGACTTAGTCCATATATCAAAATACGTGTCATGTAAAAATAATTTGGAGAGTAAATACAAATAATACACAGCATTTTATATGTTACATAGAGGAGTTACAAAGACCGCAAAACCCGCTAGAATACAGCTGAGAAATACAGAGACATAGCCTAAATATTACAGCGTTACATTCTGGAGAGTACTGTACAAACAAGAGTACATAAAAAACAATAACAGCAATTGCGGAGTCCAGATTGTTATGTTTCAGTACTCTCTCTCTCTCTCTCTCTCTTCATTTGCATTTTCTTTTATTTTCTTTCTTATTACATCGGGTATAAAAAACAAATTCGACTTTCATTGGTCTATTTTTATTCATGATACAGCCTTCAAAAAATTAATCCAAAATCCTATTCCCTTTTGACTACTATTTTTTATATATATTTTTTCGTTTATTTCATTAAAAACCAAAATTTGACTCTCATACATTCATTTTTCATCAGATTACCTTCATTCACCGTCATTCATACCTCAGTTTCTTCTTTCATTCACTTAGTCTACAACCCCCGTTTTCTGTTATCACCCCGGACTCTTGTATTTCTCACAAACTACACAGGTATCTCTCTTCTCATACCTTTAACACGCTACCTATCACCTGCATTTCACTTTAGCGGACGGCACACCCAAGCAGTAACACCCTAGCACCCTATCACGTATATGTAAATCTAAAAATATATATATAATGATTGAGAGAGATTGTTTAAAATTAATTATAAATATGATTTGATACACATTTAGGGTTGAGGTAAAAGAATGGGAGAGAAGGATGGATGGAGATGTGTGTGTGTGTGTGTGTGTGTGTGTGTGTGTGTGTGTGTGTGTGTGTGTGTGTAAGAGAGAGAGGGGGGGAAGGGAAGGAGAGAAACGAAGGAGAGAGTAGTAATGAAGTGAGAATTAAGGAAATGCAGGAGAGGAGGGAAGAAGAGAAGCGATAAAGGAGGAAAGAAGGGGAGAGAGAGAGAGAGAGAGAGAGAAGCAAAGAAAACGGGGGAGAGGACGAACGAAGTCAAGAAACGATGGAAAAAAGCAAAAGAAAGACAGTAACAGATAATCAAGGAAGAAAAAGGAGGAAAAAAAGAAAGAAAGGAGGAAGAGAAGGAAATAAGGAAGATGGAGAATGCGATGGAGGAGTATTAATCTTATCAATACATCTTATCCTTTAGTCTTGCTCTCCCCAGACGTTTAGAATTGAATTAGGAGAGATTTATAGCAGTTTAAAAAAAAAAGTTTGAAAAATCCCCATTAATCCCACCGGCTTTCTATATGTAGGGTGGTTCATATATAACTCTCCTCGTTGCATCATTTACCCCTTTCCCACTCCCACGCCCACGCCCACACCAGCAGACTGAGCCGTTCGCACAACACACAAGAAACCCACCAGGCGAGTTCGGTAAAGCCAGTACACTTGAGGCTAATAATTTTCGTGGATTTTTAAAAAGGAAATTACTAGAAAAAATGTTTATTGAAATATTTTGGCAGTCTGTGTGGTGGGCAGTGAAGGTAGTAGAGTAATTATAACAAAAAAAGAAAACTAAATAAATAAATAACATGGAATTAAAACACACCATGAACCCCAAGGTTAGCGTATGATTTGGCTGTTTATATAATTCTAAATATTTAATCTAACTGTCCCACGAGTCAGTTATCATCATCATCATCATCATCATCATCATCCATCCAATCATTTTTTTTTTTTACTAAAGTTCCAGTATTTTCAGAACAAAAAAATCCATATATATAGTTACTGAGACAAATAAAATAAATATCAGTATCCCCTTTATTTGCTTCCTAGGACTATAAATACAACCTTTTTTTACCATCATTTTTTTTGTCATTTTCACCCGTAAAAATGATTCGCTGGAAGAGTTCGTTTATAGCGGACTGAACCGCGGTAAACAAATCCATTCGTTGAGAGGGTTTGCTAAGCACGGACTCTCTCAGAAAACGTAAATTAGAGTTCTTATATATCAAAAATAAATTCTTTGATGTCCACTCACTCCAAAAATATATAATTCTGTTCTTTATTATTAACATCTGATTATCAAATTATTTGTTTATTTATTTATTTTTTGTGGTTGCTTAGACACAGAAATTTGTAAAGGTAAGTTATTGGGTGATGGTTTGATATGGGATGCTCTCTCTCTCTCTCTCTCTCTCTCTCTCTCTCTCTCTCTCTCTCTCTCTCTCAAACCAGCTATCACCCCTTTTACACTCTCCTCTCCACTTCCATCTATTCATCTCTCTCCATTTCCCACTCCACCTCTCACTCTCACATCTCCCTTCCACCTCACCACCTCTTTTGCTCCCGTCTTCTCTCCACCTCTCTCTTCTCTCCACCTCTCTCTTCTCTCCACGCGTCCACCCGATCCCAGTAGCGCGTTAGAATTGCTCGTCTACGCGGCCAAAGAGCGCGTTCCTAGAGTCGTACAGGGAGGGAGCGTCTTGGCAGGGATAGGCGTACTCGGGGTGGTTACAGGTAAGGGTTTCTTGATCGAAAATAGTTTGGTTGCCACAGATGAAGGAGAAGTGGGCTGTCTCGATGATCTGTGAGGGAGAGAAAGGGAGAAATTAGTAGGGAGGAGGGAGGGAAAGGGAGAGAAGGAGGGAGAGAAGGAGAGAGGAGGGAGAAAGGTGGATGGAGGGGAGAAATGGTTTGGTTTCCACAGATGAAGGAGAAATGGGCCGTCTCGATGATCTGTGAGGGAGAGAGAGGGAGAAATTAGTTGGGAGGAGAGAGGGAAAGGGAGAGAAGGAGGGAGGAAGGAGGAAGATGGATGGAAGGGAGAAATGGTTAGGTTTCTATAGATGAAGAAGAAGTGCGCCGTCTCGATGATCTGTGAGGGAGAGAGAGGGAGAGATTAGTAGGGAGGAGGGAGGGAAAGGGAGAAAAGGAGAGAGGATGCAGGGAGAAAAATGGATTGAAGAAGAGAGAGAGAGAGAGAGAGAGAGAGAGGCGATAATCGTGACTATACCAATGGGAAAATAGGGAGAGAAACAATGAAAAGGGAAAAAGCAATTTGTTACGTGTGTTTGAGAGAGGTGTAGGTTAAAAGGGTCTCTCTCTCTCTCTCTCTCTCTCTCTCTCTCTCTCTCTCTCTCTCTCTCAACTTTTTTATCATCATCATCATCATCTTGCATCTCCTCCTCCTCCTCCTCCTCCTCCTTCTCCCTCCCCTCCCCCCCTCCTATTGTTTGAGGGGCCCTCGTGAGCAAATTTTCGTTGACCTCGTGAGAACCTTAATGAGAGAGAGAGAGAGAGAGAGAGAGAGAGAGAGAGAGAGAGAGCCTTCAGTCCGGTTTTATAATCTACCCCTTCAGTACGAGTTCAATCGACCGGCAGGAAAAAAGAAGAAAAGATAAATGATGATGATGGTGGTGATGGTGATGATGATGGTGATGGCGAAGGTGATGATGATGGTGTTGATGACTCTGATGCTGATGCTGATGATGGTGATGGTAGTGATGGTGATGATTATGGTGATGATGATGATGACTCTGATGGTGATGATGATGGTGGTGATGATGATGATGAAAAGACTAGGGGAGGGGAAGGAGGGAGGGGGATTGTGGGGAGGAGGAGAGACTGAAAGGGAGTGGAGGGGAAAAGAGGAAGAGGAAGGAATAAAGAGGGTAAGGGTGAGGGAGGGGGAAGGAGGGGAGAATGAAGATGGTTTGGATGAGGGAGGGGGAAGGGGTAGGGGAGGGGAGGGGGAGGGAAGAGGGGAGGGGGAGGGGGAGGGGAGAGGGGTGGGGGAGGGGATTGGCCTTGGTTGATGCCCCTCCACCCTATTACCTCTGACCTAACCTTGCTGGAGGGGGAGGGAGGAGGGAGGGGAGGGGGAGAGGAGGGAGGAAGGGAGGGAGGGAGGGGAGGAGAGATACAAGGGGGAAATAAGGTGGAGAGGAAGAGGGGTGATGGATGGTGAGATCGAATGAGAGGGAGGAGGAGATAGGTGGGGGAGGGAGGGGGGAAAAAGTAAGGGTATTGAGAGGAGAGGGGGGGGAGGCAAGGTGGAGAGGAACAGAAGTTTGATGTATGACGGGAACAAATGAGTGAGAGAGAGAGAGAGAGAGAGAGAGAGAGAGAGAGAGAGGAGGAGGTATGAGAAATGTATAACCATGTGAGAGAAAACTTGGGAAATGAAAATAAGAGGAAATAATAAAAATCCTCTCTCTCTCTCTCTCTCTCTCTCTCTCTCTCTCTCTCAAAAAAAAAAAAACAAACAAAGAGGATATCACGACAAACTCAAATTCTCGGATGACATATTAAGTGAACTAATTATAAGGCTTTGTTATGGGCAATTAGGCACTTAGAGAGAGAGAGAGAGAGAGAGAGGAGATTTTTTCTCTTCCTATCCTTACCTGATTTAATTCTTGTCACCTGTAATTACGTCTCTAATTAGGGCAGGTAATTAAGGAAGGGATTTTAATTAACCACTTCAGTACGACAGCATCACCTGATTACGCTCCTGTGGCCGCCAGATCTTTATTTATTTATTTATTTATTAAGCTAAAGGGAAGAATTAACGAAATTTTTTAGTTATACAACAAGATGATGCGATGTATCTCTCTCTCTCTCTCTCTCTCTCTCTCTCTCTCTCTCAATTCTTGCAACCTCCAGACGGGTTCATTCAGAATACGATTTTTTTCCCTAAAGGGTTTAAGTGGCTTGTTAAGTAGTAGTAGTAGTAATAGTAATAGTAGTTGTAGTAGTAATAGTAAACTCATTTTTCTCTACCTTGGCCTAAAATTGCCATCTCTCCATCGTGAGTGCTGAGGTGTAACAATAGATTAACACTCGTATATGGTGCTAGTCACGAAGAAGTGCTACGGGAAGGGTGTGGCGTCGTCGTATTGTCTTTCTCTGCCACGGAAAATAAGCTGCAAATGGACGAAAATCTAGGCCAAGTTAAGGTGAAAGGATTATTGTACTGGTGGTGGTGGTGATGGTGGTGGTGGTGGTGATGGTGGTTGTGGTGATGGTGGTTGTGGTGATGGTGGTTGTGGTGATGGTGGTGGTGGTGGTGGTGGTGATGGTGGTTGTGGTGATGGTGGTTGTGGTGATGGTGGTTGTGGTGATGGTGGTGGTGGTTGTGGTGGTGATGGTGGTGGTGGTGGTATTGGGCAGATCGTGAGGGTGGTAACTGGGTATTGAGTAACTGTGTGTCTTCTCTAATACTCCTCCCCTCCCCTCCCCTCCCCTCCCCTCCCCTCCCCTTCTGTCTCATTCAATAATCCTCCTTTCTTCCTCCTTCCCTTTCTCTCCCTTTCCTTCCTTCCTCTCCAACAATTCTTTCTCACATCCATCCCTGCTCCTCCTCCTCTTCCTCTCCCCCCCCTCTCTCCTCCAGCATCCATCTTCCTCAGTGTCCCCCTCCCTCTCTCTTTCTCCCTCCCTCCAATCTTTCCTACCCTCCCTCCCTCCCTCCCTTTCGCTTCTTCACCCTGAGGCAACTCATCTCGCCTCCCTTCCTCCTTCCCTCCCTCCCTCTCCCCCCACCCTTACCCCCTCCCTGCTCTCCCCCCTCCCCCCTCCCCTCTCAGTCCCTCCGCATCCTAGTAAAACACACACACACACACACACACACACACACACACACACACACACACATTCATTCTCTCACAGCATCTTCACCCTTACGCACATAATTCTCTCTCTCTCTCTCTCTCTCTTACGCAAGCTCGTGTATTACGCCTCTCTACCCAGGCATCTTAAAAAGCAGGGGGGGGGAGGAGAAAGGGAGGGGAGTGAGAATGAGGTGTTTTGTGTGTGTGTGTGTGTGTGTGTGTGTGTGTGTGTGTGTGTGTGTGTGTGTGTGTGTGTGTGTGTGTGTGTGCCTTCTATGTATAAGTAACAGGTGTATGTATGTATGAATGTATGTATGTACGGATGGATGGATGGATGGTTGGATGGATGGATGAATGGATGGATGGATGGATGAATGGATGGATGGATGAATGGATGGATGAATGGATGGATGGATGGATGAATGGATGATGTACGTGTTTCAGTATACTTTTATCTGGAGCAGAGACAGACAGACAGACAGAGAGAATGTGTGTTTGCATGTGTATGTATGTATAAGTGTATGTATGTATGTATGTATGTTGTGAACCAGGTGGACTGCAGGATGGAAGTTCTTTCTCTCTCTCTCTCTCTCCCTCCTGCCGTCCACCATCCTCCTTTCGAGGGATAGGGAGGGGACTGAGGGACGTTTGTATAACCGGGAGGCACCACCGCCCCGAAACATCGGTGCCACCACGTGAAGGCGTCCCTCTCCACCACCACTGAAGAAGGATACGAAAAAAGTCTTGGGGATTTGCACGCCACTTTTCGCTTTGCATCATCATCATCATCATCATCATCATCATCATCATCATCATCATCATCATCATCATCATCATCATCATCATCATCATCATTATTATTATTATTATTATTATTATTTTTTTTTTATTTTTTTTTTGTCTAATTTTTCTTTGGTTAGTAATTTTCTCTCTCTCTCTCTCTCTCTCTCTCTCTCTCTCCCCCAAATCTTTCATTTTCTATTATTATTGCTGATACTATTACATCATCATCATCATCATCATCATCATCATCATCATCATCATCATTCTACGTCTTTTCTTATCGTTCTTTCCCGCTGACAGGTGTGGTGATGATGCTGACTACAGGTACGAAAGAATCAGGTAAGAACACTAATTAAGATTACCTGAGAGAGAGAGAGAGAGAGAGAGAGAGAGAGAGAGAGAGAGAGAGAGTATCACCTGTGCCAGCGGTGATTAAAGGTGAGTAATTAGTGTGACAGGTGAGAGTAAATAATAGGGCTTAATGTTCAGGTGTGTAATTAGGTTGTTATTACTACTACTACTACTACTACTACCACCACTACTGCTACTACTATTACTACTACTACTACTACTGCTACTACTACTACTACTACTATTTTTATATATTTAAGTGATTCTTTGGTATTTAAGTCTTTTGCTTTCTCTCTCAACCCCTCCTTCCTCTTTTACCCCCCTCCCCTTTCTCAGATCCTCCCTCTTTCCCCTTCTCTCCACTTGACCCCTCCTCCTCCTCCTCCTCCTCCTCCTTGCCAGCATTCTCATCCCTCTTCTTTCCTCTTTCCTCCCCCCACCCATTTCTCCTCCCTTTCAGTCTCTTCCTCCTTCCCTCTCCCTCCACTTAACCCCCCCTCCTCCTCCCTCTTTCCCCCTCCTCCCTCCTCTTCTTTTTTTTTTTCTCCTCCTCCTCTTTCCTCCCTTTTTCTCTCTCTCTTCTTCTTTCTTTTCTCCTTATTCATTTCCTCCTTCCCTCACTATCTTCCACTCTCTCTCCCTCCCTCTTTTCCTCCCATCCACCCATTCCCTCCCCTTTCTCTCCCCCTCCTTCCTCTTCTTCCTCTTCGTCCTCACCCCCCTACTCCCTCCCTCTTCCTTCTTCCTCTTCCCTCCTACCATTTCTTCCTTCCCTCTCTCCATCTCCCCCTCCTTTCCTACCCTCTTTCATTTGCCACCTCACCTTCGTTTCCTTTCCCTTTACCCCTTCCCCTTCCCCCTTCCCCTTCCCCCTTTCCCCTTCCTTTCCTTTCCTTTCCTTTCCTCCTCCCCGTCTTCCCTTTGCAAACAACCTCCCTCACACATACTCTCTTGCAACACCTTTCCCTCCTCCCCTGACCCTCCCATCTCCTTCCTTTCCCTCCCCTCCTTACTTCTCCTCCCTTCCTTTTTTTCTCTCACCCCTCCCCACCTCCCTTCCCCCACTCCCTCTTCCTTCCTTACGTTTTTCCTTCTGATACCTCTTCTTCCCCTTTCCTCCTTTACCCTCTCCCCTCCCTTCCATTTTCTTCCCTCCTCCCTCCCTCTTCCTCATCCTTCTCCAATTCCTTCGTTCTTCTCTGCCTAATCCTCCCCTCCTTCTCCCTCACCTTCTCCGTCTCCTCTCCTCAGTCTTCCTTACTTCCCCATCCCTTTCTCTCTTCTCTCCTCCTCCTCTCCCCCTTTTTCCCTTTTCCTCCCCCACCCTCCCCTCCCATCCCCTCCTTTCCCCATAGCATCACCCTCCCCCCCACTCCTCCATCAAATATTCTCCCGTTTTCTTTGAGGACGAGGTAGAGAAGATGGTGAAGGGGGGACTGCACTTCTTTCACTTAAAATTCGTCCTTCTGCTGCTTATTTCCCGTAGCTCAGTGGCAGAATAAGACAATACTACCGCTCTGTATCCTTTCCACAGCACTTCTTCGTGACTAGCGCCATATTAGAGTGTTAAGATGGAGGGATGGCAATTTTACACGTAGGCTACTTAAAGTGAACAGGGTATAGTGAGTTTTAACCTCTCTCTCTCTCTCTCTCTCTCTCTCTCTCTCTCTCTTACGCCACCAACCCCATCACCTCTAAATTTTCTCCCACGTTTTCTATGGCTGACGCGTAGAGAAGGGAGTGAAGGGGGGGACTCATGTATTCTACCCCGCCCTCTACCTTACCTTATTATAGTGATTCTCTGCTTTGTTTCCTTCGTGTTATTGTGTTTGGCGTGTTTTGTTGCGTTAGTGGTGATGGGATGGTGTTTTGTTGATGTGTGTGTATGTGTGTGTGTGGGGGGGGGAGAAAGCGTAGGTATGATGAGAGAGAAAGAAGAAAGTGGAGAAAAGTGAAAGAGAGAGAGAGAGAGAGAGAGAGAGAGAGAGAGAGAGAGAGAGAGAGAGAGAGAGAGAGGAAAGCAGTGAGTGGGGAGGACAGGAAACTGGGAGAGAGAAAAGGAAGAAGGAGAAAGGAGAGAAAAAACAGAAGTGTAAAATGAATAAATGAAGCTAGGAGGAGACGAGAGAGAGAGAGAGAGAGAGAGAGACGGAAACAAAAGATTAGAGTCAGTTAAATTGTGGGAAGGTGAAACAGAGGGAATGTCGCCTTTCTCTCTCTCTCTCTCTCTCTCTCTGCATCTCACACTCCTTTACTTTTCTCCATTTTCTCTGTCTGTCTAATCTCATCTTATCTATCTGTCTATCTATCAACCTCACCTGTCCCAAGTCGTCAGGTATGGGCAGGCAGATATGGAAGACCCGGCAGGAGCTCTCTACCTATCTATCAATATCTGTCTAATCTATCTACCCATTTACCTACCTACCTACCTACCTACTTACCTGTCTATCTATGTCTGTCTTTCTATCTATCTGTCTATCTATCTATCAACCTCACCTGTCCCAAGTCGTCAGGTATGGGCAGGCAGATGTGGAAGACCCGACAGGCATTATCCACATCAGCGTAGTAGCCATAAGGTCGACCCTCACAGGTAAACTGCTGCACCACCTGACCCGTAATGAACTCGTACCCCGACGTAAACACCCACGGCATCCTGGCACTCACGCAGCCCGCCAGTGCCACCACCGACAGTGCCACCGCGAGAAGGACACGCATGGTGGAGGGCTGGGTTGGTTGCGGGTGTTGGGGGAAGTGTGGGTTTGGGAGGGTTGGGGAAGATGGGGCTGGGGAGAGGGTTGGGGGAAAAGTGGGGAGTTGGAGGAAAGACTGAGGCTTGGAGGAAAGATTGGGGCTTGGAAGAAAGTTTAGGGGTTGGAGGAGGGTTGTTGGGATGAGAGAAGAAAGTTACAAGAAAAGGATTTGGGGTTGAGAGTACAAAATTGGAGTTTGCCAGAAAAAGGTTGCTGAATAACTTGGTAACTGACGAAAGAAAAAAAGTTGACGAAATAAAGTTAATTAGAAAAAGGTATCAAAAAAGAAGAATACAGTTGAATTTGTCTGGAAAAAATTGATGGTTTGGTGTAAAAATAAAGGAGGTTGAGGGAATGGAGTTATAGATGAGAGAAGAGAAGGTTTAATGTATGGGAAGGAATTTGAAGGCTTTTGGGAAGGGATCTGAAGGTTGTGAGAAAGGAATTGGATATTGTCTTGGGGAAATTGAGGAGTCTCGGGCCGAAGGAACAGTCTCAGATATTCAAGGTTGGGATTTGAGAAGGTGAGCTGAGGGAATTGAGAAGCTGAGGAGGTAGTGATAAAAACTGATGATAATAGAGTTGATGGTGTCTTAGAATTGATGATGTGTGTATGTGGGATTGTTAATTAGTAGATATTGGTGCTTTTGAAGGTAATTTGAGGTAGACAAGACGGAAGATTGCTTGTAAGAGTTTGAAGATTAACAGTAAGAAGCTAGATGGTGTTGGTAAGGAGTTGGGGACAAGTGAGCGAGGTGTAGATTTAGAAATATTATCTGAGTGTTTTGGGAAGGTGAGATCAGGTGAGGTAAGGTGAGGTGAGATCAGGTGAGGTCAGGTGAGGTGAGATCAGGTGAGGTGAAGTCAGGTGAAGTTAGGTTAGGATAAATTAGGGAAGATTAGCGTAGATAAAGGTAGATTAGGCTAGATTAAGTTAGACTGATAGGCTGATAGTTGAGATTAGTACCCCAGCTACTGTGCTAAAATCCTGAATGATGTGAGACTGGCAAGGCGGTAGTTATGGCCAAATGTCACTGAATTTAGAGGGCAATTCCGAGTAAATGAGGAGGGGGGTCAAGGTGAGGGGGGTGAGGGGTGTGGGAGAGGGTGAGGAGGGGTCAGGGTGAGGTGGGAGGGGTGGGAGAGTCGTCTTCAGGAGGTCGTAGAGAGAGTCGTGGTGGTGGTGGTGGTGGTGGTGGTGGTGGTGGTGGTAGTCGCAGCTGTGGAGGGAAAGGCAAATTGTTAGTCATTTTTTTTGTTAATATTTAGGTTCCTGTGGCCCACTCTTAGCTAAATAAAATAGTTTGGTGTTAGACAATAGAATATAGACTCGTCCTAACCATGAGAGGCGTTATTTCTTTTATTTTCACGTATTTTTTATTTACCTTAATTTATTTTATTTTCACGTCTTTTTATTTACTAACCTTAATTTCTCTTATTTTCACGTCTTTTTTTTATTTACCTTAAGTTCTTTTATTTTCACGTATTTTTTATTTACCTTAATTTCTATTATTTTCACGTCTTTTTTTTTTTTTACCTTAATTTCTCTTATTTTCACGTCTTTTTATTTACTAACCTTAATTTCCTTTATTTTCACGTCTTTTTTTTACTTACCTTAATTTCTATTATTTTCACGTCTTTTTTTTTTTTTACCTTAATTTCTCTTATTTTCACGTCATTTTAATTTATCTAAGTTTCTTTTATTTTCACGTCTTTTTTTTCATTTACCTCAGTTTCCTTTATTTTCACGTCCTCTTTTTACTTACCTCAGTTTTTTTTATTTATTTCCACGTGTTATATTTACCTCACTTTATTTTCGTTTACTTTCCCAGCATTTACCTCTTCAGACCGACGACCTCCATGCTTTATTCTGGCTTAGGTCATCGGGTAGAAGAGGTTTATATTTCCTATTATCTTCCTTTTTCTTCTGTGACATTTATTATTATATTTGTCACTTTTATTTTTTCGTTCTTGGGATGATTTTCTTTTGACTTCCTCTTTCTTATGGTTTATCTTTATTTTTCATGAGAGAGAGAAGAGGAAAGAGGAGAGAAAAGAAGGAAGAAGGGACAAGAGAGTAGAGAGAGGGGAGAAAAAGAGAGAAAACTATGAGGAAGAAGTGTGCAGAGGAGAGGGGAGGAAGGGTCGAGGAGGGAAGAGAGAGGCAAGGGGAAGACAGGTGAAGTGTGAGTACAACAGGTGCTTAGAGGGCAATTAAGGTGTTTTTTTCCCAGGTACCCCATACACGGCTTGGCACGACCTTCTCACACCCCACACAACCACACCCACACCACACCCACCCACACTCTCACCCTTACCCACACAACGCCACACCACACCCACAAACACAACCGCACTCACAACCACACTCACACCCCTATCGTACTGCTTCCTCACACTCATTCCCACCCACACCCACACCCACCCTCAAACACACACACATACACACCCACACTTTCACCTACCCACACCCACAGATCTGTCTTTATCCACATTCCACCCATCCTCCACCCTCTCCCACCCCCAGAC
>NC_136982.1:42219262-42241762 GCF_032717465.1 Coenobita brevimanus | reverse complement strand
TATAAAGCGCATTCTAATTTTTCCTCATCCTTTTCCCTGCTCTGTCTTTTTCCCTCTCAATTATACCCCTCTTTCTTTCCCGTCTATCTATTCCTTATCTGTCTTTTCCCTCTTTATCTTTCCCTCCTCTGTCTTTCCTCCCCCCCCTCCATCTTTCCTCCCCTCTCTCTTTTCTCATCGGTTTTTCCTCACTGTTTCTCCTCTTTTCTTTCCCCCGTCTATCTTTCCTTCTTAATCTTTCCACTCTATCTTTTTCCGTCTATCTTCCCCCTCTGCTTTCTCACCTATTTTCCCCCTCTCTCTTCCCCCTCTCTCTTCCCCCTTCCCTCTGTATCTTAGAGTGTGTGGCCTTTCATTTTACCTGCGTTCATTTTACCTGCGTTTGTAATTAGCCAGCATCTTTATCACCTTGGCCCTTCATCTCAGCATTATCGTAATCGCTGTCATTTCTGGCAGTGTTGTAAGGCTACGTTTCTTGAGAGAGAGAGAGAGAGAGAGAGAGGGAGAGAGAGAGAGAGAGAGGAGAGGGAGAGAGAGAGTGTTTTGTCTGCTTACGTTCTTGTGTGTGTGTGTGTGTGTGTGTGTGTGTGTGTGTGTGTGTGTGTGTGTGTGTGTGTTTTCCTTCTGTTGGCTTCTGATTCTCTGTTGTTTCTCTCTCACTTTTCTTTCTCTATCTCATTTTCTCTCTCTATCTCCTCTGTTCCCCTAAAATTTCCCTCCGTCATTTCTGTCTATTTCCGTGTCTGTTAAATTACTGGAGATAATTTGATTTCATATTATTTTTTAAAACTTGTAAAATTAGAGATAAAACACTTATATTTATGTTTACAGGGAATGAGCTACTTAATTCTCTCTCTCTCTCTCTCTCTCTCACACACACACACACACACACACACACACACACACACACACACACACACACACACACACACACAATCATATAGTCATTGTTCTTCATCTCCTTTTTCTTTTCTGTTTCTCTTCATTAACCATCATCATCATCACCACCACCACCATCAACATCATCTTTCCTCTTCTTCTTCTTCCTCCTCCTCCTCCTCCTCCTCCTCAGCCCCACCCACCACGCCCCATCTTCCTTTCACTGCCTACCGATCGCCCATTACTCTTTACGAAATCTTACCACTACCCCCCCCGCCCCCTCCCTTTGCCCCCCTCCACCCCCTTGCCCCCCTCCAACCCCTCCCTGCCCCCTCTCGTCCCCCATAAGACCCCTTCCCTCCCCTCTTTCCCCCTCCCGTCTTTCTCTTTGATGCTTTCCCTGTTCCTCTCACTTTCATTCCCTTGCTTTCATTTTCTTTTGCTCTCTTTCTCATTCCCCCACCTCTCTCTATCTGTCTGTCTATCTGTCTGTCAGTCTATCTGTCTGTCTGTCTATCTGTCTGTCAGTCTATCTGTCTGTCTGTCTATCTGTCTGTCCATATTAATCCATCCATCTTTCAGTCTCTCCATTCATCCATCCATCTATCTGTCTGTCTGCCTGCCCATCTGCCTGTCTATCTATCTATCCACCTATCTATCTATCTGTGTCTGTCTGTCTGTCCATCTATCTATCTGCCTCCATCTGTCTCATTGTCTGCTTGTCTATCTATCTATCAATCTCTATCCTTTTCTGTCTGTCTATTGCCTCCCCCCCCCACAATCTGTCTTTTATGTCTGTCTGTCTGTCTCATTGTGCTTAAAGGGGAGTGTGACTTTCTATTGCTTCATTGCGTGTGTGCGTGTGTGTGTGTGTGTGTGTGTGTGTGTGTGTGTGTGTGTGTGTGTGTGTGTGTGTGTGTGCGCATAGTTATAGTTAGGTATGATTTTCTGTTCGTATGTGTTTATCTGTTGCCTTACTTGTGTGTGTGTGTGTGTGTGTGTGTGTGTGTGTGTGTGTGTGTGTGTGTGTGTGAACCTTTTTTTTTCTATCTGACGGATCACCTACATATCTCTCTATCTATCTATATCTACCTCTCCATCTATCTATCCATCTATCTATCTACCCACCCAAGTACCTTCATTGTGTACAGTTGCGGTCAAAAATCCCTTTACACCCCTCAAAGTGAATGGTCAGTTTCGCAGTCTCTCTTTGGATTTTGGCATAATTTCGAAAAATGTAAGAGTTCTGTTTTTAAAATCCCTCTCTCTCTCTCTCTCTCTCTCTGCATGCATATAGACTGATAGAAATGGAGAGTATTTATGTATTTCTTTATCTATCTGTATCTGTGGTTATCTATTGTACATCTATCTATCTATCTGTTTGTCTATCTATCTACCTATCTATCTATTTATCTATCTATCCATGTCTATCTATCCGCTCAACCATCTCCATTAGGCCATCTGTTCTTCACCCCCACCACAATCTTAGCTTCCGCCATCATTGTGCCTGTCTGCATGTTCTTTCCCTTTCACTGATTACTCTCTTCTCTTCTAAACTGGCGTCTCCATGTTCGTTCCACTTTTCCCTGCATTCCACTCTCATCATTGTATTGTGCTGCTAATACACGACGTTTATGCTGTCAAGTAAGGGCGCCAGTGAGGAGAAATTTGAAGAAATAAAAGGTGCGTCTCTAGTCAAATTAGTCCCCAGGAATTGCCGCCATTAGCGAGACATGGCAACTCTCATGTCAGCTGTGTTTACATTCGCGTCCAAGCATTAGGGGTGAATAAATAAATAAATAAATAATGTGCAAACAGCGAAAATGTGAAACAGTGGAGTAAATTTAAGGAAAAGGATGCATAACATTTTTTAATAATCGTTCCCAGAAATTACCTCCATTGGCGAGACATGACAACTGTGACGTCAGCTGTGTTTACATTCATCACCTGGTGGACAATCGCGGAACTACACTCACGACAAAACCACATGATCACACAGGCATTAGAACGGACCTAATAATCAAGCAGATGTGCAGTTTCTTCCTGTGCATTCAGAGAAGACTTGGAAAACTGTAAACCCATTCCTGTGAGATGATTTTTGAGAGGAGGCTGAACCCCGCAAGAATTACCGGGAGGGTCACGCTCCCCAAATACCGCATTACGGATGAAAGTCCATTGCACAACATGTACTGAGATATCAAAGCCATATCTGTCCTCCTTTCACTATTCTGAGATTTTTTTTTATTTGGCGAGAGGCCCTGATACTCCATAAAAATCATGGTTGGCAAATTGTATACAGTGGAAGACCTACTGAGTAAAAAGACGAACTTACCTGGGAAGCTTCACTCAAATCCATTAAATAACTTATGAAGAGTTAAGGGACATACAAACAGACAGTCAGACACATAGGCAGCCTGAATCTCGCATTACGGTACAGGTCAAGTTACGAAAATTATACCGTACCATTTTGTTTCGGAGGACTGATGAAGAGTAACAGATCCTTAGTCGACGATAGACAATTCCAAAACATGATTTTTTTTTTTTCAATCATGGAAGGATTCAGAAACTAAAGCCAGCAAAGTTATTCCCTCTGTTAGAGAGAAAGAGAGAGAGAGAGAGAGAGAGAGAGAGAGAGAGAATAGTTTCAATATAACCAATACAACTCTTAGAGAAACACAGACTCATTCCTCCTCCCCAGTGAGACCATAATTTCACCATGCTATTCCTATCCTCCTTTCACTTTAACTTGGCCCAGATTTTCTCCCTTCTGCAGCTTATTTCACGTAGGTCATTTACAGAGACCGACAGCGCTCCGGCTCCACATCCTTTCCATAGCACTTCTTCGTGACTGGCATCATAATACCCTTATCATCTTAACTTGGCCCAAATTTTCGTCTTTTTGTAGCTTATTTCACTTAGCTCAGTAGAGGAGAAAGTGCTTAGACTCTACCTTTCCATAGCACTTCTTCGTGACTAGCATCAGAGTTCCCTATCTCCCCATTCTTGCCAGGTTACTTCATAGGACGCCCTCACGTGGTGGCACCGATATAACAGAGGGGCTCCACTGACTGGTTATACAAATGTCCATCAGCTCCCTCCCTGTCACCCTACAGGAGGATGGTGGACTGCAGGAGAGAGGGGAACTTCAGCCTGCAGTCCACTGGGTTCATGTACAGAAAATAATAAAATCGCTAGGGAAGAGTTACTAGTTTGCCTTCTAACTTTACTAGATGGTCCCCTGGCACTCCATCCCCCCTCCCCCTACACACCCCTTCCCCTCCCCTCTCCCCTACACACCCCTTCCCTTCCCCTCTCCTCTCTCCCTTACACATCCCTTTTCTTCCCCTCTCCCCCTCACACAGACAGACAGCAGTGGCACCTTACCTGTCTGAAGTGAGGCACAGGTGTAGTGGGGCGACGTAGGCACCCCGGGGTTTATATAAGGGGTACTGCCGGAGGGGGAGGAGGGAGGGAGAGGGGAGGGGAGGGGAAAGGCACTAGCAGGCACTCTCATCTTGCTCCACCCCACCCCACCCCACCCTTCCCTTTCCATCCTTTCCCCTCTTCAGTTTTCCCCTCCCACCCCACCCCACCCCACCCAATCCCGCCATTCTCATCTCCTCCCCTCCCCTGTTCAGTTTTCCACTTCCACTTTTCTCCCCACCCCATCCCACGCAACCCCACCCTTCCCCTCCCCGATTTCCTCCCTCTCATCCCCTCTCCCCTTCACTTAACCTACCACCCCAGTTCAAAATATCATTAAAGAATCGCTCCCCATTTTGATCATCCCCTTCCTCTCCTCTTCTTCCCCACCTCCCCTACCCACCCCACCTCGCTTCCCCTCTCCAGTCTTCCCCTTCCCTCCCTTACCTTTCCCCTCATAACCTAGTCCCTCATTTCTTGCGGTTTTTTATTTTAATTTTTTTCATTTCCCCTTCTTCTCTTCCCCACCCAACCCCATCCTACTTCGTCTTTCTCCAGTCTTTAACTCCCATATCCCTCCCCATCTTCCCCTTATCCTTCTTCCCCCCCACATCCTTCCCCTCTCCTCCTCATTCTTTCCCTCCCCTCCCCTTCCGTATCCCTACCTCCCCTTCCTCTCCACATCCTATCATTCCCCTCTCTGCTGCTCCCCAACCTTCTCCTCCTCTTCCCTCTCCTCCCCATCCTCCTCCTTTCCTCCCCGCCCTCCCCTTCCTTCCTTTCCCCTCCCCACTTCTTACAATCTGGTTCCTTAATCTTTACCATTTTTTTAAAAGTTCATTTAATTCCGATCTTTCCTTTCCGCTTCCTCCCTTCTCCCCATCCTGTTCTGGCCCCTCCTCCTCCCCACTCAATCCCACCCTACCTCTCGCCTCACCTCCCCATCTCTCACATTCAAGCCTCTTAGATATATTAATTTTAGTTATTTATTTTTCAGTGTCACATCATTATGATATTCTGCCTCCCTTCTCACTCCATCCTACTCTCCCCCTCCTCAACCTTCTCCACCCTTTTCCCTTGCCTCCCCTCCCCTCCCCTCTCCTCCTCACCCCTCCCTTCCCCTCTCCTCCTCCCTTCTTTCACAACCTATTTCAGTCTGCATCAAATATATTTCAAAAGTAGCTTATTCTCATATTTCGCTTCTTTATATTATTCCAAATTTTCCTGCTGTTTAAGAGGCGTCCCACTCTCATCTCCCCCTCTCCACCCCACCTCACCCCACCCCTCCTCAGTCTTTCCCCTCCCTTCCCCTCCATTCCCCTTACAATGGAGCCTCTCAGTCCTTACTCTTTCTTACATACTTACCTTTATTTTCCTCTTTCTTTTCTCCCTCCCTTCCCCTCCCAACTCCACACCCTCTTCCATCCCTTCTCTGACCCACCTCTCCTCTTCTCTTCTCTCTCCATTCCCCATCCTCCTATCCCTCCCTCCCTCCCCCCTCCTCTTCCTTTTTCCTCCACTCTCTCTGCCCTCCCCTTCCTTCCCCTAGCCACCTCTCACAACTAATTTCCAAATCTAATATTTCCCTTCTCAATTTTTCCATCCCTCCCCATCCCATCCCATCCCATCTTTCTTCCTCTCTTCTCTCCTTCTCCTCTCTTCCCCTCTCTTCCTCTCTTCTCTCCTACTCCTCTCTCCCCTCTCTTCCTATCTCTTTTTCTTACAACCAAGCCTCTCATTTCTCCTCTTTTCTGTAATTCACTCCACTTTGATCTTCCCCATCTTCTCTCCTTTCCCACCCATCCCCTTCCTACTCATTCCCCTCCTCATCCTCCCCCTCACCCCCAGCACCTCCTCAGTCTTCTTCTCCTTCCTTGCAACCCTCACACAACCTCCTTTCTCCGCCCCACTATATTTTTTAAACACTCACTCCAGTTTGATTTAGGTCTTATTTTTTGTCCAGGTGTCTTCATTAATTAAAACACACTTTCTTAAATACTTACCTTCATTTCCATCTTTCTTTTCTCCTTCCCTTCCTCACCAATTCCACCCTGCCCTCCCCTTCCCCTCGCCTCTCCTCTCTTCTCCTATCCTCCCTACCCTTCTCCTCTCTGCACCCTATCCTTCCTCCCTCCACTCCATCCTCCCCTCCCCCACCCTCTCTACCCTTCCCTACTCCGTTCCTCCCCATACTGCTAAACCCCCACCCCTTCCCATCCCACCTCGTCAAACCCCCCCACCCCTTCCCTCCCCTCCCCCACCATGCCAAACCCCCACTCCATCCTCCCTGTGATCCCCACTCTCCCCATCTTTATATTCGTACCACCCCCCTCCTCTTCCCCACTCCCATTGCCTACTTCTTCCCCTCCATTATTCCCCTCTTCCTCCCCATTTCCATCCCCAACTCTCCCCACACCAGTAACCATGCCTCCCCCTCCCCCACTCACTACAATCATCCCCCCTCTTCCATCCCCCTTCCTCCCTTCCCCTCCCCATCCTCATCCCCACCTCCCAATAGTTTTAACAATCCCAACCCCTCCCCTCCCCCCTCCACCTCCCGACACAGTATCACCCCACTTGCATTCCCCACGTCCCCCACCCTCTCCCCCTCCCACCCAACACCACATCCTCTGATTTACCCCTTTCTTAACATTCTCTCTCTCTCTCTCTCTCTCTCTCTCTCTCTCTCTCTCTCATATTTCCCCTTCCCCATCCTCATTCATTTTCGTTCCTCACTTTTCCCCTCCCTCGCTCTCTCTCACTTCCCCCTTCCCCCTCCCCTCCCCCCACCCTTCCCCCCACCCCACTCCCCTCTCACCTTCACCCCCTCTCATTTTCTCACCCAGGGGTCAAAGGTCACAGAGTACCAGGGTCATGTCACGTCGGTATTGCTCACTCTCTCACTCTCTCCTCTCTCTCTCTCTCTCTCTCTCTCTCTCTCTCTCTCTCCTGTGTTTAACATGTTTTTATATCTTTATCTCTTTAATCTTTAAATAAGAGAGAGAGAGAGAGAGAGAGGATGAAGAAGAGGGAAGGGAGAAGGGAAGTGGATGAAGAAGGGTGAGGGGGGAGAGGAGTAGATGAAGAGGGGGAAGTGGAGGAGAAGAGGGGTGTGGGGAGAGAGGATGGAATGAGGGAAGAGGGGAGGGAGGGAGAAAAATTTAGAGTGAGGGGGGGAGATAGAAGATGGGGAGAAAAGGGGAATGCAGGGAAGAGGAAAGGGAGGAAGTGATGGTGGGGGGAAGAGAGAGGAGGGTGAGGAGAGAGGAAGGGAAGGGAAGGGAGGGAGAGGAAAGGGGAGGGAAAGGAAGGAGGGGAGAGGGGAGGAGATGAGAGGAATGAGGGGAAAGGAGAAGAGGTCGTGACGTTGGTGGGGAGGTCATGATTCCCCTCACTCCTCCCCTCTCCCCTCCCCTCTTTCCTCCCCCCTTCCCCTTCCATCCCCTTTTCCCTTATTTTTCATTCATTCCTTCATTTTCCCCTTATTTAATTTCTCTCTCTCTCTCTCTCTCTCTCTCTCTCTCTCTCTCTCTCTCTCTCTCTCTCTCTCTCTCTCTCTCACTTCCTGACGTTATATTCCTTTCTTTATCTCTCTTTATTTTCTCTCTTTTCTCACATTTTTCTTAGCTCTTCCTCTTTTCACTTTCATTCTACTGGAGTGACAGCTATGTGTGTGTGTGTGTGTGTGTGTGTGTGTGAGAGAGAGAGAGAGAGAGAGAGACAGACAGACAGACAGAAAACGGGGGTTAAGGCAGAACGGAGACTTAAATAAACCTAACCATATATTTACAAGCATATTATTCTCCCTCACTCACTGCTTGTGGGTATTGTAATTACTTTTGTCTGTCTGTCTGTCTTTCACGGGCTTCACTGTCATTTCCCCTCTCTTCTCCTCTCCCTTCCTTCCCTCTTCTCCCTTCCCTCTTCCTTATTCGCCCTTCCCTCTTCCTTATTCGCCCTTCCCTCTTCCTTTCCTTTCTTCCTTCTTCCCATTTTTCATATGATCTCTCTCTCTGTGTCTGTCTGTCTGTTTGTCTGTCTGTCTGTCTGTCTGACTGTCTCTCTCTCTAATAATCTATAATTCTTTAAAAAATCATAAGCAAGGAATGAAAGAGTAAATAGGTAGAGAGTAAAGGAATAGAGGAAGAGAGTAAAAGAAGAGGAGGAAGAGAGGAAAAGAGTGAAAGAAGAGGAGGAAGAGAGGAAAAGAGTGAAAGAAGAGGAGGAAGAGAGTAAAATAAGAGGAAGAAGAGAGGAAGAGAGTGAAAGAAGAGGGGGAAGAGAGTGAAAGAGGAGGAGGAAGAGAGGAAGGGAGTGAAAGGAGAGGAGGAAGAGAGTGAAAGAAGAGAAACAAGAGAGGAAGAGAGTGAAAGAAGAGAGGAAGACAGTAAAAGAAGAGGAAGAAGAGACGAAGAGAGTAAAAGAAGAGGAAGAAGAGACGAAGAGAGTAAAAGAAGAGGAAGAAGAGAGGAAGAGATTGAAAGAAGAGGAAGAATAGAGGAAGAGAATTAAAGGAAAGGAAGAAGAGAGGAAGAGTGAAAGAAGAGGAAGAAGAGAGGAAGACAGTAAAAGAAGAGGAAGAAGAGAGTGAAAGAAGAGGAGAAAAAGAGGAAGAGAGTGAAAGAAGAGGAGAAAAAAAGGAAGAGAGTGAAAGAAGAGGAGAAAAAGAGGAAGAGAGTGAAAGAAGAGGAGGAAGAGGGGGAAGAGAGTAAAACAAGAGGAAGAGAGAGGATATTTGTGGATGAGGGAACAGGAGAGGAAGGAGGAAGGATAGGGGTTGGAGTGAGGAAGGAGTAGAAGGAAGGAAGGAAGGAGAGAAGGAGAGAGAAAAAGAGGAGAGGAAAGATGAGGGAAAACACACACACACACACACACACACACACACACACACACACACACACACACACACACACACACACACACACACACACACACACACACACACACACACACACACACACACACACACACACACACACGCCACTCCCTCATTGTTCAAGAAAGCGACCATTTGCCACCTAAAGAATGTTCGCTTTAACAAACCCTCTTCACTAACGCACCCAGACGCACCTCAACCTTCTTTTGTTTTCCTGTGTGTGTGTGTGTGTGTGTGTGTGTGTGTGTGGGTGGGTGTGGGTGTGTGTGTGCGTGTGCGTGCGCGTGTGTGTAACTTACGTCATAGTTTAAAATAGCCCTATCCTGAGTCCCAGCATCCCTATTAGACACATCAAATTTCGCAACACATCCCATATCACCACTTCTGCACTAACACTCACCGTCCATACTGAATACACACCAGGGCTGCCTCATTCAGGATTGGTGTGGATGATATGAGCTGTATGGTTGAAATTCCTATCAATATGAGGTAGATTTGGACTTAAGACGTAAATATAGATCTTAACCACTAAGACGAATTTAAGAAGGTGAGGGTTAAGTTTTTCGCCTTTATTGTTTTCTTGGGACTGGTTTCGTGTTGTTTTTTTCGTTACCTTGTTTCTTTACTGATATCCATGTTTTCTCTCTCTCTCTCTCTCTCTCTCTCTCTCTTTCTCTCCCCTCCCCTTTCCTCTCCTCCCTTTCCTTCCACTTCTTCATCCCCTTACTTTCCTTCCCCCCTCTTTTCCTCCTCCACCCTTTTCTTCCCCCCTCCTTTTCCTCCTCATAACACCTCCCTCCTTCCCCCTTTCCAGTCTTCCTTCTCTCCCTCCCTCCCTCCCTCCCTCCCTCCCTCCCTCCCTCCCCTCCCCTCCCTGTAGTCACGTTTGGGCTGAGGTAGTGTTAGGGAGTCTCTTTATTGTGTTTAAAGTTACATTATTGAGGTTAAACGTGGGGGATTTGTGGGGAGGGGAAGGGGGAGAGGGGAGGGAGGGGAAGGGGGAGAAAGGGAGAGGGGAGGGAGTGGTAGAAGAGACGGGGAGAGGGGTGGGGGAAGACGGAAAAAGGGAGAGAGAAGAAGGGGAGAGGGTAGGGTGTGATAGGGAGGGGAAGAGGAGAGGGGAGGGGGGGCGTGGAAGAAGGAAAGGGAGAAGGGGTGGATAGGAGGGGAGGAGGGAGACATTTTTGAAAGGAAGGGGATGTGATGAAGGGGAAAGGGATAGAGGAAGGAGGGAGGGAGAAAGGGGAAAGGAAGGGAGGGAGGGAGAGAGGGAGGGGGGGAGGGAGAGAGGAACGTGGAAGAGAAGAAGGGGAGAAAGGGGGAAGTTGAGGGATGGAAGTTGTCGGGAAGGAAAGGGCGGGGGGAGAGAGAGGGGGAGAAGAGGGGAGTAATTGGGAGACTGACAGGAGAGGAGAGGGAGGTGGAAATATGGAAAGAGAGGTATGAGAGAGGGAGGGAGACTGTGAGGGGAAGGGAGAGAGAAAAAGGGGGAACTGTGAGAGATGGGGAGTGGGAATGGGGAGAGAGAGAGAGAGAGAGAGAGAACAAAGAAACGAGGGAAATGTCTTGAGAAAATAGTTACCTAATGTTTTGTAATTCGATTGTTTTTTATTTCTTTATGACAACAAACTAAGGTCGTGTGTGTGTGTGTGTGTGTGTGTGTGTGTGTGTGTGTGTGTGAGAGAGAGAGGGTGTGGAGACCTTCTTATATAATTGTATATAATCACCTTTGACACAGTGACTCTCTCTCTCTCTCTCTCTCTCTCTCTCTCTCTCTCCATGTATGTGTATGTATGTATGTATCGGAACTCTCCAAAATAAGGTTTGTGTGGAATATTATGTACGTGTGTGTGTGTGTGTGTGTGTGTGTGTGTGTGTGTGTGTGTGTACATAGTTATCTTCCGATGTGTTAACGGGCATGTGCGTCTGTATACCTATGTCCGCATGAGTGTGTGTGTGTGTGTGTGTGCGTGTGTGTACTTTTTGCGTGTGCGTGTGAGGGTCAATGTCTGCTTCTTGTCACCTGCCGTCATTACCTGTGGGACCCTAATTAATAAACCAATTAGCACATGCCTTTCTCAGGTTAATTAGTCTCGTGTCTATTTAATCTCTCTGTGTCACCCTGTCTAGTTCACGCGCTGTCTGTTTGATGATGATGATGATGATGATGATGATGATGATGATGATGGTGGTGGTGGTGGTGGTGGTGGTGGTGGTGGTGGTGGTGGTGGTGATGATGATGATGATGATGATGATGATGATGATGGTGATGATGATGATGACTTTCTCGTGAACCAAACAATAAGGTATTTTTTTTACGTGTTAATTTACTGCCTATTCTCCCTTCAACCATACACAGTAATTCACGATTCATTGTATAGTGTCACTCCTGTATATATTCTCTCTCTCTCTCTCTCTCTCTCTCTCTCTCTCTCTCCCTCCCAGCTTTCCCTACCCCATTCCTTCTTACTCTATCCATCCTTTTTTCCTTCCCCCTTCCCCCCTCCCTCCCCATATTCCTCACCCTCTTCCCCATCATCCCCATACAACCCCTTTCCCATACATATCCTTTCCTTCCCTCCCCACCCTACAATCTCCCCACATCCCCTCCCCCTCCCCACTTCTCCCCATTAACCCCATTAAGTGAAATAATAGCAATAGGTCACCCCATAAAAACGACAGCAACTTTCCCACTCCTGTCACTCACTTCCCTCACATCACTTCCACTCTCTTCCTTCACCTCCACTCTCTTCCTTCACCTCCACTCTCTTCCTTCACTTCCACTCTCTTCCTTCACCTCCACTCTCTTCCTTCACTTCCACTCTCTTCCTTCACTTCCACTCTCTTCCTTCACTTCCACTCTCTTCCTTCACTTCCACTCTCTTCCTTCACTTCCACTCTCTTCCTTCACTTCCACTCTCTTCCTTCACTTCCACACTCTTCCTTCATTTCCACTCTCTTCCTTCCCCCTTTTCCATCGTTTTATTTCTGTTCCTCTCGCGTCTTTCCTTCCTTTCCGTTCCTCTCTCTCTCTCTCTCTCTCTCTCTCTCTGCGTATGGCAATAGGGGAGGGGAACAAGAAGGGAGGTGGGAAAGACAGGAGGGGAAGAGGGGAAGGGGAGGGGGAAAGGGAGAGGTGAGGGAGGGGAAGGAAAGGTGGGAGGGAATGGAGAGAGGAGGAGGAAGGAAGAGGAGGAGGGAAGGATAGAGAAGGGGAGGCAAGGGGAAGAAGGTGTGGGGAGGGGAAAGGGAAGGGGAGAGAAAGGAAGAGTGGGGGGAAGGGGGAGGGGGGAGATGAGGTAACCGAGGAAGAGAGAGATGAGGGGAAAAAGGTGACGGTGATAGAGGATGTTAGGTTTGAGACAGACAGACAGACAGACAGACAACAGACAGACAGACACCAGACAGACGGACAGAGAACATCAATAAATCCAGATAATTAAATAAATCCGATTATTTATTTGGCTGGAATAAAAAACGAAAGAAAATATAACCTTTCGTGGGATATTTACCTGATTATTTTAGTTATATCTCTATAGATGACGTTTCCCATTTTCTGTTACCTTGTTAGTTGGTTTATTTTCTTCATTAGCTGATTATCTTCTTATTTGTTTACATCTTCGGCTGATAATCTTTCTCATCTGCTGACAATCTTCCTGTGCTTCTACCTCGTCAGCTGATTTTCCTCCTCCTTGCTTACCTCATCAGCTGATCCTTCTCTTGTTTGTTTATCTCGTCAGCTGAGTCTTCCCCTCTTTGTTTATTTCGTCATTTGATTCATCTCGTGTTTGTTTACTTCGTCAGCTTAGAATTTTCCACATCGGCTGACAACATACTACATCGTTACCTCACCACCCGATCGTCCCAGTCAGCTCCGGCGCTCCCTAAAAATCTTCCGTCTCATCTCACATCCTCTGGAGCAATACCAAAAGGAAAATTACCGCAATATTAAAACTCTCAGCTCAGCGCCATGTCAAAATTAATTCCCTTCATCACTTCGTTATGTGCGTGTTTATGTTACGTAAGGCAGCGTATCATTAGCCGAAGCGTGTGATGATCGACCGAACTTGCTCCGTCACCGCCTCCCTCCTCTTCCCGCGCTTTTGCAGGCCCGGGTTCGGCGCATCTGCAATTCGGTTCCGGATGACGAGGTGTTTGAGTGCCGGAGTTGTAGCTTGTTGCGAGGGTGATTACGGAAGTGTTGAAAAAAGACAAGAAAAATGCAATTGTCATCCCGAGCCGTGACTTTGCGAAGGCCGAAATAGGTGGAAGTGGGTCACGCTGGTTACATAAAGCTTAATTTATTGTTTTTATTAGTAGTAGTAGTAGTAGTAGTAGCTAGTAGTAATGGTAGTAGTAGTAGTTATAGTAGTAGTAGTAGTAGAAGTAGAAGTAGTAGTAGTGGTAGTAGTAGTTGTAGTAGTAGTAGTAGGACCTGTTTGTTATTAATTCGTATTCTCTCTCTCTCTCTCTCTCTCTCAATTTTATTTTATTACGTGTATTTCGACATAACTATTTATCATTACCATTATTTTTTTTTTACTATTTCCTATTTAATATGTGTGATTTCACTTTATTAAATTTTTACTCCTATAATTTCTTCGTTAACTGGTGAGACGGAAAGCCTTTGACTCCACCCGGGTTAGAAGAGCCGCCTACGGTTCCAAAACATGAGAGCTGTACTAGAAATAAGTATATAAGGTTCCCATAAAGTATCGATATTTGTTTAGTATTAAAAAAAGAATGAAAGAAAAAAAGGAAAAAACTCAAGAGTCGGTTTAGCACACCTAGTATCTGAGAAGCGAATTAATAATGTATATCGATATTCAGATGCCTAAAAAAAATCTATCAAACACGCCATTAGAGAGAGAGAGAGAGAGAGAGAGAGAGAGAGACCTAGATAAACAGAATAATAGAGATCGATATTTGGATACATTTACTGGCGGACAGACAGGCAGATAGACAGATAGATATATAGATAGATAGACATAGATAGGTTGATGGATAGATAGATAGATAGATAGATAGGAAGAGAGAGAGAGAGAGAGGGGGGGGTAAAGACGTGACTATCCCAGGAGGGGGTGTGAAGGGGGGGAGAGGAGGAGGTGAGAGAGAGAGAGGTGGGGAGGAAGAAGACAATGGTGATGAGGCAACACATAGTAACCCTCTCTCTCTCTCTCTCTCTCTCTCTCTCTCTCCCCGCGTCTATCAGTCTTAATTTCCCCAACCTTTCTCCACCCTTCTCTCTCTCGCTTTCAGAGACAAAACAGAGTGGTGTCATTGAGAGAGAGAGACAGACAGACAGATAGACAGACAGACAGATCGATAATGAGATAGATATATGTAAAAAAATCAGTCTGCGTATAGAAAGATAAAACAGACATAGACAGACAGACAAATAAAATGAAGCACGAAGACAGACGAATGGGTAAACAGACAGACAGACAGACAGACAGACAGGGGAAGAAAGAGAGAGAAAATGAATCCCAATTGCTTTATCATTCAATCTGTCTGAACCAAAGAATCACATTTTCACTTCACTAATATTCATAATGTCTTCTCTTTCTCTTTGCTGCCCTCGTGGTTAGAGTATAAGGTGGTATTAGGCAGGGGATGAGTGGGTATTAGGAGGGGGATGAGTGGGTATTAGGTAGGGGATGAGTGGGTATTAGGTAGGGGATGAGTGGGTATTAGGTAGGGGATGAGTGGGTATTAGGTAGGGGATGAGTGGGTATTAGGTAGGGGATGAGTGGGTATTAGGAGGGGGATGAGTGGGTATTAGGTAGGGGTTGAGTGGGTATTAGGCAGGAGTGAGTGGGTATTAGGTAGGGGATGAGTGGGTATTAGGCAGGGGATGAGTGGGTATTAGGTAGAGGATGAGTGGGTATTAGGCAGGGGATGAGTGGGTATTAGGAAGGGGATGAGTGGGTATTAGGAGGGGGGAGGAGTGGGTATTAGGAGGGGGATGAGTGGGTATTAGGCAGGGGATGAGTGGGTATTAGGAAGGGGATGAGGCATGTATTGGGGTGAAATGATAAGGTTAGATGTAATGTGAGCCTTGACCCCCCCTCTCCCCCTCCCCCTCCCCCTCCCCCTCTATAGCCAGTTACTTCCCCTTCATACTGGCTATCCACACCCCTCACAGATTCCCCCCCCCCCTCCATCCCATGAACCCCTTCCAGCTCCCCTCCCTCCCCATCCCCCGACCCTCCCTGAAACGTCCTTCCCCATCCCCCTTCCCATCCCCCTCTCCACGTTCCCCCCTTCGCATCCCCCTTCCCCATCATCCTCAACATCCCCCCTCCCCATCCCTCCTCCACATTCCCCCTCCCCATCCCTCCTCCACATTCCCCCTCCCCATCCCTCCTCCACATTCCCCCTCCCCATCCCTCCTCCACATTCCCCCTCCCCATCCCTCCTCCACATTCCCCCTCCCCATCCGCCCTCCACATCCCCTCCCCATCCGCCCTCCACATCCCCTCCCTCCCTATCCCCCCTCCACATCCCCCCTCCACATCCCCTCCCTCCCTATCCCCCCTCCACATCCCCTCCCTCCCTATCCCCCCTCCACATCCCCTCCCTCCCTATCCCCCCTCCACATCCCCTCCCTCCCTATCCCCCCTCCACATCTCCACTCCCCATCCCTCTCCACATCTCCCCTCCCCATCCCTCTCCACATCTCCCCTCCCCATCCCTCTCCACATCTCCCCTCCCCATCCCTCTCCACATCTCCCCTCCCCTCTATATCTCCTCTCCGTAAACTCTTCCCCATTCGCCCCCTACTTTTTCCCCCTCCTTTCCCTCCTCCCCATCCACCCTCCCCCTCCCCATTTCCATCCTCCTCCCCCTCCCCTTTCCCCTCCCACTCCCCCTCCCCTTTCCCCTCCCACTCCCCCCCACCACACCAACACACATTACTCTCTCACTCACTCACATTCTCAAGGTTACGATACTGAGGTGAAAGAAAGAATGGATGAGTGTGAGAATTTGCGTGTGTGTGTGTGTGTGTGTGTGTGTGTGTGTGTGTGTGTGTGTGTGTGTGTGAGAGAGAGAGAGAGAAAGAGAGAGAGAGACAGACAGACAGACAGACAGACACAGAGAGACAGACAGCATGAAGGTACGATGGAAAGAGAAGTGCGAGATGGCATGGGGAGGGGGAGGGGGGAGGTGTGAGAGGTGACAGGTGAGGGGTGACAGGAACACGCTGATAACCCCCACCCCCACCCCCTCCCCCACCCCCACCCCCCCACCCCTCCCCCACCCCTACCCCCACCCCCACCCCCACAAAACCCACGCCTCCATTGTGTCATGTCTCACCCATTGTTATCAACTCACTCACCCATTATCTATCTGCCCATTAGTGTATCTATCTGTCTATCTATCTGTCTGTCTGTCTGTGTCTGTTTCTTTGACTACGTACCTATATCAGTTTGTGTACTCGGTATATCTATCTGCCTATCTATCTAATATCTATGTATCTATCTCTCTGTCTATCTATTTATCTGTTTATATCAACTATCAGTCAGTTTACCTATCTGTCTATCCATCTATCTATCTATCTATCTATCTATATATCTATCTCTATCTATCCGTCTGTCTATCCGCACTGCATTTAACTTGAAAAATCTGTCAGCTATCAATCAGTTAATTTGTCTATCTGTCTGTCTGTCTCTCAATCTATCTGTTTGTCTATCTTCATTGGATTTAACTTGAAAAACCATATACCGTTATTTTATTACTCATGTTTTTTTTCTCCTTAAGTATTTGGTAGAAGTTGTTGTATCGCTAAAAAGCATTCACGGAGCGCATACCTCCGCCAGTTTAATTTATGGTTTATCGCAGGAATATCTTTTTCATACCAGACGAATACTTTTACGATCTCAGAGTTAAATAAATCTACGGTCTTAGTGTGCCCCATTACACAATCTCAGAGAACGCATACCTCCAACGCCAATGGAATTAATGGTTTCTTAGCTCATCAGGATCAAGAGCTATCTCAAACTCTAATCAGCTCCTCCTTAACTCACTGCCCATTTATTCACTAGATTTCATTAAACTCCGATACCTATTTTATGAGATATCGTGTATACAGACAGACAGACATGGATGAACACCTAACATCCTCTAGCTTTCTTGGCGGAGGTAATTACACGAATGACTATCAGCAGAACAGCCAACTGCAAAATGAAAGAGGAGTGGGGAGGAAGAGGAAGAGGGAGGCAGAGGCTAAACACGGAAGAGGAAGGAAGTGAAAGGGGAAGGAAAAGGAAGAGAAAAGTGAAAGTACACGGGAGAGGGGAGGACCAGGGAGGCATCCGTATCGCTTCTTCATTCTAAAAAGGATCATGAATAAGTAGGGTAGTTTTTATCCCCTTCAGTACGATATCCTTTATTCTTCATTATTTATTTATTATGCCAGAGAATTAATAGTTTGAAGGACACAACAGAAGCATTGTTTTATTTTTATTTATTTATTTATTTATTTTAGTTTTTTGATTAGAGATTTCAGTTAGTTGGTAAATACGTATCTTTCTTCAGGAGATTTCAACAAGACAGTAGAAAGTGATCTTAGGAGGAGAATGTAAATAGTATGGAGAATAGTATCACACTGGACGTTTTCTTTAGTCTGTAAATACCTATCTTAACACAAAAATTAAATCAGCAAAAATAAATGATCTTACTTAGAGATCTGAAACAGTAAAAAGTTACTTAGAAATTTCAATAGATTAGTAAGCAATAATCTCTAAAAGGAATTACAATGGATCAGACGCCAAGATCTATAGAGGAGGTAATTTCAATGCCGTAGTAAGTAATTATCTTATTATTCTCTCTCTCTCCCCGCCCTACCCAAATATACCTGGCATCTTTTCACCTTCCTCCCACCTACCCACCTCCTTCTCTCCCCCACCTACCCACCTCCTTCTCTCCCCCACCTACCCACCTCCTTCCCACCCCCCACCTACCCACCCTCCCAGCTACTCCTACTTAGCATAATTCTCAATACATTAGCATAATTCTGAGGCTTTGGGGGATGATTATAAATGCTAAGTTCCTTTGTGGCGTTGACAGTAGGGAGAGAATAATTGGCAGGGTGACAATATTATCTTTTGTAATTTCCTGGGTGTTATTTCTCTCTCTCTCTCTCTCTCTCTCTCTCTCTCTCTCTCTCTCTCTCTCTCTCTCTCTCTCTCTCTTTATGTATTTGGACTGGTGTTATGCTGTGCACTTAATGATAGCAATAAATGAGAGAGAGAGAGAGAGAGAGAGAGAGAGAGAGAGAGAGAGAAGAGAAGAGAAGAGAAGTGAGTTTAGATGAGTTAGTGGTTTATTTGAGAGAGAGAGAGAGAGAGAGAGAGAGAGAGAGAGCAAGGAAGGGCATTGTTAGATATAAAATTCGTAAATGCTTGCTTTCCTTTTCTCATATTGAACTTCCTTCCTGCCTGTCTGTTGTCTGCTTTCATTATTTTTTGAGCTATTTCTACTGTCTCTCTCTCTCTCTCTCTCTCTCTCTCTCTCTCTCTCTCTCACACACACACACACACACACACACACACACACACACACATGATCCTTCCTTCCCCTTTACACCTTTCTTATTTTTTCCTTTCTTTTCATACATAACACTCTCTTATATTCTCCCCAGTCACCCTACAGCTTCCAACTCTCTCTCTCTCTCTCTCTCTCTCTCTCTCTCTCTCTCTCTCTCTCTCTCACCATTGCCTCACCCTAGTACCCAGGATATTGCATAAAAAAAATCCAAATTGCAACAAGGAATTAAAAAAAAACTAATATGCAATCTGGAATTACTGTTGCTAGCATCCGGGTGTTTGAGGAGGGGGGGGAGGGGGAAGGGGAGAGAGAGAGAGAGAGAGAGAGAGAGAGAGAGGAAACTATTTTGAGAGAACCAGGTAACATATAATCAAAGAGAGTACGACAGATGAAGGAAAACTGGAGGACAGACGAAGAAAAACTAAAACGAAATACATAAATGAGGAAGAGAAAATCAGAACTTGAGACGGTATCATATTTCCATCTTAACTCCTTCAGGGCCTTGCGTAAGATTCCCTCGAGTGACGAAAATCCTTCTTAGTTACGCAGAAGACGACACGAAGGAGGGATTAGTGGAGAGGGAGAGAGATTGACAGAATTTATAGCATTTACAGGGCCTTGGAATTGATTTAGGATGATACAAGTCCTTTGGTGTTGTTGGGAATAAAGTAACTGGATTTTGAGTTTGCAGTGAGGCGGTTGACGGGAGGGGAAAGAGGGGAGAAGGGAAGAGGGGAAATTTTAACGCCTCCTCTACCCCTCCTCTTCCTTCTTCCTCCTCCTTCTCCCCTTCCTTTTCTTCTTCTCCATCCCCTTCTCTTCCCCTCCTCTCTCTCTCTCTCTCTTTCCCTTCTTTCCCAGTTCCCTTCCCTTTCCTTCCCAGTCCCCTTCCCCTTTTCCCCTACCCTATCCCTTCCCCTCCTCTTTAATTCCTCCTTCCTTCCCTCCTCTTCCACTTTCCTCCTCCCCCAAACCTTTCATCACCGCCTCATCATCTCTTTCTCCTTCCCTCTCCTTCCCCCTTCCCCTCCCTCTCCTTAACTCACTCCCCCTCCTTCTCCTCCCCCACCGAAGTACACTACACCCGCAACCCCCATTACTGTGCTACCTAGAACAGTACCAAGTAATTACATTTTTTAAGGTACTTTTCCATACGAATTAGTTGAATTTCCTGCCTTCCTCTTCTGCCTTACACACTGCCTACCTCACTGCCTTCCTGCCTATCCCTCCAGCTGCCTGCCCTTGCCTGTCACTCCACCTGCCTATTCCTGCCTTCACCCTGCCTCTCTTTAGCTTTTATCCTTCCTTCTGCCTCTTTCATTTTGGCTCCTCTTTCTGTCTGTCTGCGTTTTCTTTTTCAGTTCAGTTTTCCCTGCTTTTAATGTAATCGCCATTCTCTCTCTCTCTCTCTCTCTCTCTCTCTCTCTCTCTCTCACACACACACACACACACACACACACACACACACACACACACACACACACACGCTCCCAGGTTAAAGAAGAGAGAGTTACTGATTACGCATGCAAGTACACACACGCACACACGCAACCTCACACACATACACACGCATCTACAGACAGTTCTACATGCAATACAATTACCTGCATGTGCACATTAGCACAGTGACGCACACGCACACACACACACACACACACACACACACACACACACACACACACACACACACACACACACACACACACACACACACACACACACGCATGCTCGCTAATACGCACGTAGATGAAGCCATGTATGCATCCAAATAAACTCTGATATGCACACACATACCATGTATACACACATCCACACACATACTCGTACACATCTGCATACCATTTACTAATATGGATAGCCTTACACACACACACATAGGTACACACACACACACACACACACACACACACACACACACACACACACACACACACACACACACACACACACACACCAGACACCTTGTGGGAGACAGGTAGGTTAGGCAGGAACCACAACAATGAAATCGAGGAATTAACCTGGGGTGCAAGGTTAACACGAAGGTAGGCAGGGAGGCAGGCAGGGAGGTAGGCAGGGAGATAAGGAGGTGCGTAGGGAGGCAGAAAGGCAGGGAGAGATAAAGGTAAGTAGGTAGGAAGGTAGCGATGTAGAGAGAGAAGGGGATAAAGAGGTAGGAAATGAGGAAGGCATGAAGGGAGGTATTAAGGTAGGCAAGTAGGTAGGTAGATAGGTAGGTGGGTAGGCAGAGAGAGGTAGGAAGGTAGGAAGGAAGGCAGGTATGAAGGCAGGCAAGTAGATAGCCTAAGCAGAAAGACAGGAAGGAGGAGGAAGACAGGCTGAGAGGTAGGTAGGAAGGTGAGCAGGGAGAAAGGGAAGCAGGTAGGAAGGTAAATAAGTAGACAGGAAGAGAGGAATGGGGAAATTGAGGTAGGTAGGCAGGTAGGTAGGTAGGTAGGCAGGTAGGTAGGTAGGTAGGCAATTAGGTAGGAAAGTAGAAGGGTAGAATGGCAGGGTGACAGGCAGGAAGGGAGGTAATTAAAGGAGTAGATAAGCAGACGTCCAGGTAAGGCAGATATGAGATGAGGCAGGCAGGTGTTAGGCAGAGGTAGGCAGAATGAGAGAGAGACAGGGCATAGGGTGATAAGGAGATGTGTGTGTGTGTGTGTGTGTGTGTGTGTGTGTGTGTGTGTGTGTGTGTGTGAGAGAGAGAGAGAGAGAGAGAGAGAGAGAGAGAGATGAGGGTAAGAGGTCCGATTTTCCCTCACGTTCCCTCCCATCCTACTAATGACAAGACTCTCTCTTTCTCTCTCTCTCTCTCTCTCTCTCTCTCTCTCTCTCTCTCTCACACACACACACACACACACACACACACACACACACACACACACACACACACACACACACACACACACACACACACACACACACATCCTTCCTTTAATCTTCCTTTGCCTTTCTTGTATCTTTCATTTTTTGTGTGTTGCTTCGTCTTTGTCTCTCATTCTTTCATTTCATTTGCAATCTTTTTTTTTTATTGTTAATCAAATTTCCTTCTGCCTTTTCTCTTGTTATTGGTGCATATTGTTCTATTATTATTATTATTATTATTATTATTATTATTATTATTATTATGATTATTTTTTTTTTACCTCCGCCCACAAAGTTGGAGGAGGTTATGTATTCACCTGTGTTTGTCAGTCTGCTTGTTTTGTTTGTCCACACGATATCTCCAAAAGTCCTCCGTGAATTTCAATTAAATTTTGTGGAAGGGTGGGCCATGGACCAGGGAACAATTGAATAAACTTGGGGGGGGATCCGGATACTTTGCATTCCACACAGTATCTCTACGGATCTCAATATGGATCCTTTTTAATAGCAAAGGCATACGCCGAGGTATGCGCTCTAAGTGTTTTCTAGTTATTATTATTATTATTATTATTATTGTTACTCCTATTACTACTACCACTACTACTACTACTGCTTCTGCTACTACTACTACTATTATTGTTACTCTTGTTTATCACTCTTATACCTCCCATTTTATTTTTTTTATTTTTTGGATTTTTTTCATATCTCATCGTCTAGATTCTCCTTCCCCCTCTGTCCCATTCCCTTCTTTACTCCTCCTATTGTCTTTTTTTCCTTCAGTTGTTCGTCCTCTTCCTTTTTCTTTCCTTTTCTTCCTCCCTTTCTTCCTCCTTCGTTTTTTCCTCATTTCTTATTTCATTCTCTTTCTTCCTCTCTTCCTCCTCTTCTTCCTCTCTTCCTCCTCT
>NC_136982.1:42171762-42214262 GCF_032717465.1 Coenobita brevimanus | reverse complement strand
ACGTCCTTGACATAACTAACCTCTTCTCGAAATATACATCCAGTTAAAAGATAAAAACAGGGAAAGTTATGGATATCCAGGTAAACACACACTGCCTGAGTCTGGAAATCGTGAGGAAACAGCCATAACATTCGTACCCTTGAAGTAACAGTATTTGTCCCTTTAAAATGTATTCGTCCCTTTAAATCAATGTGTTCGTCCCTTTAAATTAATGTGTTCGTCCCTTTAAAATGTATTCGTCCCTTTAAATCAATGTATTCGTCCCTTTAAAATGTATTCGGCCCTTTAAATCAATGTATTCGTCCCTTTAAATCATTGTATTCGTCCCTTTAAATCAATGTATTCGTGTTGTGTGGCCTTTATCTTTTGGGGTAATTTTTCTAATTGTCATGCTTATCACCTTTACACGTGCACCTGGGGGTAGGTAGTGGCAACCATCGTCCACTCACTTGTTGTAGTGCTGCCTGGTTCTTCCTTCCTATTTCTTATTCTGTCTGTGTGTCTGCCCTTCTCTCTTCCTATTTCTCTCTTTCCTTCGTCACTTTCGTTTCTCCTCTTTCCCCTTTCGGTAGCTCTACAGTGAGTGACAAGCTTGATGGTTTCCTGTAATTGAGGAAACCACTTACAACGCTGGGTGGTAACCATATAACCAAATAACGGGGTGATGTGGAGGCTGCTATGGTGCCCATGCTAGCTGGGTGGAGACACAAATGCAGCAGCCACCCAGGACCCAAGCCTCCAACCGCTTGCTTACGGTTGATGGGTTTGCTCGGCTAGACAGACTGGGAATGATCAACAGCAACAACGACACGTACATATTGAAGCTTTCTGGGGGGATGGGGGAAGAAACAAAGTAAGCTTGCCAGTTATTAAGGAAAATTAACAATATGTGTCATGATCCCATACGAATATAGAGGTGGAACTGATACGAGTGAGACTGCAGGTAGGAGGAGGAGGAGGAAGAAGAGGAGGAGGAGGAGGAAGAGGTGAAGGAGGAGGAGGTGGAGGAGGAGGAGGGCAAAGAAATGGTGTCTGGATGTGGTGAGAGAGTATGTGAGATGAGACACGAAAGGAGAGGAAGGAGAAGAATTAAGGAAGGATGGAAGTGGATGAGGAGAAGAGCTACAAAGGGATGTATGATGATGATGATGATGATGATGATATTGGTGAAGATAATAATGATGATGATAATGATGAATGCTCGGTTGATTAGGCTTGGATGTTACGGCTATTCAAACTTACGCATAGCATTCATATTTTGATTTTTCTTTTATAATTTCAATATATTTTTCGACTTTCCTCAGCGCTTTTTTCGAATTTTTATCTGTCAGAGGGAGTGCAAATGGTCGGTGTTGTCTGTGTAAATATTTTTGTATGCTTGCCAGGTGCTGCGTCATGAGAGAGAGAGGGAGGGAGAGAGAGAGAGAGAGAGAGAGAGAAATATCAGAATTATCAGAGGTTTAATTGCAAGAAAGAGAAACTGACAGATAGATAGATAGATAGATAGATAGACAGATAAAGTAAATCAACGGGAGAGAGAGAGAGAGAGAGAGAGAGAGAGAGAGAGAGAGAGAGAGAGAGAGAGAGAGAAATATCAGAATTATCAGAGGTTTAATTGCAAAGAAGAGAAACTGATAGATGGATAGATAGATAGATAGATAGACAGATAGACAGAGAATGTAAATCAACGAGAGAGAGAGAGAGAGAGAGAGAGAGAGAGAGAGAGAGAGAGAGAGAGAGAGAGAGAAATAAGGAGCTAAACTGAAGATTGGGAAACAGTAACACTTTAAAGAGTAAATTGGAGGACGTTAGGCAAGAACTGGATCGCTCAGGTAAATGAAAGAAAATGAGATAAAGAGAGAATTAAAGAAAATGGGGTATAGAGAGAATTAGAGAAAATGGGATAGAGAGAGAATTAAAGAAAATGGGGTATAGAGAGAATGAGAGAAAATGGGATAGAGAGAATTAGAGAAAATGGGATAGAGAGAGAGAATTAAAGAAAATGGGGTATAGAGAGAATTAAAGAAAATGAGATAGAGAGAGAATTAAAGAAAATGGGGTAGAGAGAGAATTAAAGAAAATGGGATAGAGACTGGCAAGACAGAAGCGACGTTAAAGAAAATAAAAGAAAATTGAGAAAAACGGGAATGAAGCGAGAGAAAACGAGAATAGTGACAAAAAATGTGAAGCAAGGGAAGAGAGTCTGTTACTTACCTGTGGTCGATGGGTCTACTCGGCCAGACAGACCGTTGTTAAATAAAGTGTTACGAAAAGCGAATTGAACCCAGATAAATAAATAAAAAAATATGGAAAGCAGGATATCACCAAATTTAATATAATAATAATAATAATAATAATAATAATAAATAAGGAGAAGAAGAAAAGGAAAATGAAGGAATAATAATAATAATAATAATAATAATAACTAAGGAGAAGAAGAAAAGAAAGATGAAGGATAATAATAATAATAATAATAATAATAATAATAATAATGATGATAATAATAATAATAAAGGAAATTAAAGCTCATGCACGAATGATTCAAGGAAAAGAAAAAGGTGAAATATGGGAGTGGAGAAGGACGCAGTAGGAGGAGGTGAAGGTGAGAGAGAGAATAAAGAGGAGGATGAGAAGATATATTGGTGAACACACACACACACACACACACACACACACACACACACACACACACACACACACACACACACACACACACACACA
Organism: Coenobita brevimanus; assembly: GCF_032717465.1. NCBI lineage: Eukaryota > Metazoa > Arthropoda > Malacostraca > Decapoda > Coenobitidae > Coenobita > Coenobita brevimanus. The sequence continues at coordinate 42,211,541 of NC_136982.1, read as the reverse complement.
CGTTCACCTTGACCTTGGGAGAGAGAGACGCCGTTCTAATAGGCAACCGTACGTCCAGGTGCCACCGAATCCACCGTAAATATCAAGAGAAACTGTTATGAAGCCAAATTAATTCCAGAAATCATTTTGAATTTCCCGCGCTCGACTGAGACTGCCTCGCGCGCCATCTTGAAAGTGTTGCCAAGTTCCGCAATATGATTTAATGTTTCACGGCCTTTTTTTCTCTCTCTTTTTTCTTTCTTTTTTTCTTTTTTTGAGATGAAAGAGAGAGTGAGTGTGGAGACGATAAATGGTTTCGTGTGGGTATAACGAGAGGCGCGTTTGAGGGCAAGGTTAAGGACGTGACGAAAAAGTGTTGAGGGATGAATCTTGGACGAGGTTATTACACGTAACATCCCAACAAACACCATTACACGTCACATCCCGACTAACATTAACTTAAACACGTCACATCCCGACAAACACTATCTTACACACGTCACATCCCGACAAACACAAACTTACACACGTCACATCCCGACAAACACTAACTTATACACGTCACATCCCGACAAACACTAACTTACACACGTCACATCCCGACAAATACTAACTTATACACGTCACATCCCGACAAACATCAACTTACACACGTCACATCCCGACAAATACTAACTTATACACGTCACATCCCGACAAACATCAACTTACACACCTCACATCCCGACAAATACTAACTTATACACATCACATCCCGACAAACATCAACTTACACACGTCACATCCCGACAAACACAAACTTACACACGTCACATCCCGACAAACACAAACTTACACACGTCACATCCCGACAAACACTAACTTATACACGTCACATCCCGACAAACACTAACTTATACGCGTCACATCCCGACAAACACGAACTTACACACGTCACATCCCGACAAACACTAACTTATACACGTCACATCCCGACAAACATTAACTTAAACACGTTACATCCCGACAAACACTATCTTACACACGTCACATTCTGACAAACACAAACTTACACACGTCACATCCCGACAAACACAATCTTACACACGTCACATCCCGACAAACACTAACTTACACACGTCACATCCCGACAAATACTAACTTACACACGTCACATCCCGACAAACACAAACTTACACACGTCACATCCCGACAAACACAAACTTACACACGTCACATCCCAACAAACACAATCTTACACACGTCACATCCCGACAAACACTATCTTACACACGTCACATCCCGACAAACACAAACTTACACACGTCACATCCCGACAAACACTAACTTATACACGTCACATCCCGACAAACACTAACTTATACACGTCACGTCTCCAACAAACACAAACTTGCACATAAATATTAATAATGTCATGTTTTTTCACTGTATAATTATAAAAGCAAGCATATCAAAATTATACATCCCTACTCAACAACAACAAAAAGGAGGATGTCGAAGGAGGTCCCATCTTTTCTGATTTGGGTGGATGTGTGTCAAAAGGAAAAAAAATAGTGGTGGTGGTGGTGGTGGTGGTGGTGGTGGTGGAAAGGATGAGGGGAGGAGGGGGAAGAAGAGGCAGGATGATGATGATGATGGTGATGATGATGATATACCACGGTGCTGTTGATGGTGGTGGTGGTGGTGGAAAGGATGGATGGGAAAAAAAACGATGATGATGATGATGATGATGTACTACTGCAAAATTTCAACCTGCATCTCTTCGCCGCACTGTTGCATCTTTATCTCTTTTCTGTCGCTACTTCAATGGTCACTGCTCCTCTGCACTGTCTGCTTGCATCCCTCCATCACTACGGCGGGCGAGTCTAGCAGCAAACTCTCATCCTTTTCTGTTCGGCTCTCTAATGCAGGAGTTAACTGTTACTCTAAGTCCTTCATGTATGCAACAGGTCAACTCTGGAACTGTCTTCCTCTGTCTGTATTTCCTACTGCCTATGACCTCCAGTCTTTCAAAGGCAGTGTGTCCAGGCATCTCGAAATGAACGGATATTGAATTTGGCTCTCTGTTATCCGGTTTTTGTTTTTTTCTTGGAGGGAACAGTCTTGCTGGCTTCTGGCCTTTGGTTCCTTCTTCCTTACATTAAAGAAAGAAGTCAGAAAATGAGAATTAAAAAAAATAAGGGTGAAAGGGCTTTAACTTTCCCGTAATCAAGCCTTCTTCTCTACAATTACCTTCATCGTCTCTGCCCCTCCAGATCCAGCGGTGGCTTCGAACGAGGTGGTTGGAGGTCGTTAGCCAGGGCAGTGTAATTAAAGGCGGCAGTCGTCAGTCAGGGTAATTAACCTGTCGGCGGACCGGAAACGACCAGGTAATCCCAGCGTTTTAATGGAGACGAGAAAATCACCCGGGAAAATCGCCTACGAGGATTTGTTGGATTACCTTAATGAAATAGTGTGTGGAAAGGTTGGGCGAGAGAGAGAGAGAGAGAGAGAGAGAGAGAGAGAGAGAGAGAGAGAGAGAGAGAGGTTAGTAGTCTTCAATCTCTAACCCGTATGAGCGAACGTAATTAGAGAGAGTAATGAAGGGGTCAATTAAGGAGGTGATTAAGAATGAACGGGGTATTTTCATGTCTATTACAGGTGAGGGAGGGGACCATCTCGACACTGCTTAAGAAGAGAAGAGGGGAGGGGGAGGGAATTCACCGTAATTTCACTGTTAAAATCTCTGGCCTTTCAAACCCATCAGAAAAACACATTATGCATTTGTTCATTATTTTCACTGCTAAATCTCTGGCCGTTCAGCCTTCAAAAAATACATTGTGCATTGTTCACGATTTTCACTGCTTTCTCAGGCCGTCAAGTATTTCACCAAAGTATGTATTTCTTCACTGAGTAGTGTGAATGAAAACCCGGATCTAGTATGAACTGTTCCGGGTATCATACTAGCAGCTTGTAGTACAGTATGCAGCCGTCCAATTGAGCAGGGCTTCATGACGTCACTCTTACGTCACTGATGATAGGCGAAATTCTGTCATGACGTCACTGAGCTGCTTATTGCCGAATTATTACAACAACATCAACAACAACAACTACTACTACTACTACTACTACTACTACTATTACTACTACTATTACTACTACAACTACTACCACCACTACTCCTACTATTACTACTACTACTACTACCACCACTACTCTTCCTGCTATTACTACGATCCCTATTCCTACTCCTACTACTACTACCACTACTACTACTACTACTACTACTACTACTACCACTACTACTACTACACATGAAAACGACGGAAGAATGAAACTCCAACAGAAAAAATGTAATGTTACTTTATCACTGAAAGGAAGCAATGTTAACAATATTTTAGCACTGTATATGAAATGACTATGGAGACAGACAGACAGACAGGCGGATGACCTTTATAAAGCACTGTAATTTGTCATAGAGTAGAGAGACATCACCAGGACTGTAAATGATGATCCTATGCAGGCCTGTGAAATTTCTGCCTTAAGCCCTATGGTAAGATCTCGACAGGACAGTAAGTAATTAGTCCTGACCTGGAGAGAGAGAGAGAGAGAGAGAGAGAGAGAGAGAGAGAGAGAGAGAGAGAGATGCAGTATGTACGTATTTTTTGTCAATAGGTACTTAAACTGAGAGGCAGCTCTGTGTGTGTGTGTGTGTGTGTGTGTGTGTGTGTGTGTGTGTGTGTGTGTGTGTAAGATATAATAATTCAGGTAATTTAACTTTTTTTTTTTAAATAATCAAAATTTCCATATATGAGTTTGAACATTCACTGGCGTACTGTTTGATAGTTATTCGTCCTTTTTGTAAATATTTCCTGATTCTGTAACCTCCCCATCTCATATGCTAGTGGAAGAGAGGGTTAAGGTAATGGATGGATGGATGGGTGGGTAAGTGGATGGGTGGGATAGGGAGATGGATGGAACGATGGGTGAGTGAATGTATTGGGATAGTGGATGGATTGAAGGATGGATGAATGGAGAGATGGATGGATAAGTAGATAGATAGATGGATGGATGGATGGATGGAAAGGTAAAATTTTTCCACCCGAGCCGTTTCCGATGTTGTGATATCAGGGTCTAGTCAAAGAAACAGCTTATTTTTCCTGCTCTATCTGTTGAAAATTTACAACTGGCCAATACGTATTTCTGAAGTATCGATTTTTCCGCTATGTATTAGTTCAACATGGGAAGATACCTGAGTTCCTTTCGTCTCTATTTCTATTGTTATTTATTTTGTTTATTTCAGAGAGCGAACGTTTAGACAGCTGACATTTAGATAGCTGGGGAGCGGTAGAAGGCAGCTAAGAAGAGGATGTGAAAGGAACTCGCTGAAAAATCCCTGTCCGCTATTGGATTCGAATCTGCGCCGGCCCATTCCCTACGACCTGAGTACAGCACGTTACCAGTTACATCACATTTACCACAGTTGGTTATCTGTACGAGTGTGTAAATGGGGGGGGGAGGGGGAGACCGAGGGTGAGAATCATGAGATGGAGGGATGGCGTGGAGAGGTAGGCCCTATGTGAGAAAGGGATGTGAGTTAGAAGGGGCAGCTTGATGGTGGAGGATAGGGTGACATGGAGGTGATTCTTTGACGTCCATCCTATCCGGCATTAAGGCGTCTGGGTATAAAAAGATACAGATAGATGGACAATTAATTTTCAAATGTAGTTCGTTAAAAGTTTTATACGTTTTCTGTTAAAACTCATCAAAGAATACGGTTTATATTTAAGAGTGACTGCAACCACACATTGAGGTGGTTTGGCCATGTGGAGAGGATGGAGGGTGAAAGACTGACGAAGAGAGTGTATGTGAGTGAGGTGGAGGGGGAAAGAGGGAGGGGGAGGCCGAGGATGAGATGGAGGGATGGGGTGGAGAGATATATGAGAGAGGAGGGTGTGAGTTGGGAGCAGGGCAGTGAAATGGCGGGGGACAGGGCGACTTGGAGGCGATTTGTTTGTGGCCACCCCAAACGGGATTGAGGCGTCTGGCAATAGATAGATAGATAGATGGACTGCAACTTTCAGTATCATTCAGATGGTTGTTAATGAGTAGCCCCGGTCTCTGTAGCCGAGCAGATCCATCAACCGCAGGTAAGCATTCGTCCAGCAGACCCTGGAGGGCCATCCCGTGCAGCAAAATCAAAAAGGAAATTGAATAAGTCACTATGGTAAAGTAGTCTGTGATATCCACCACCACCTCTCGCCGGGAATGTCGACATTTGACAGTAATCGTAGGTCGAAATAGGATAAATGGATCATTCCCTCATCTCTTACACTTCAGTTCCCTGTCCATTTCCTTAACTCAGTTGTGGGGGGGGGGGGGGACAGTCAAATGGCAGAGGACAAAGTGACATGGATGAGAAATCATGTGATTTGCATGTGGTCACCCCTAACGGTATTGAAGAAGCTGACTAACTGACAGACTGTCCAGTCCGTAGTGCTCTAACATCTTACAACTGTCTCAACAGCACAACTAATTATGTTGCTGTTCATTCCCCTTTATACTGTTACAACTGTCCCACACCTTGTTACATATTACCGCCACAACTAGGATTATTTTTTATTTTTTATTTTTACAAAACATTGCGGGGCCCTTGGTCAACCCAAAGCCTTATGCCATTGATAGTGTCGCATTTATGCCATCTCTGCAGATTGAGAAACTGTCAACCATCACCAGTGAGAACAGCGTGAAGAAGAGAGGAGCCCCTAGACTGCTTTCCGCTTTGGAAGTGTTAAAGCAAAGATAACTTGGGCCTCTGCTGAGCCCTGTCTCTGGCAGGTTATTTACCCATTATCCTGTGACACCAGAGTGTCATGTCATATAAATGTTTTCCTTGCGGCGACTGAATATCTCCATACTCTATTAGGGTTACCTCATATCTGCAGCGAATGGCATGATAATACGTATGGTAGTTTTTTCATTCGCATCTTTCCAGTGGATCTATTGTGTCTGCAGGTGCTCCTTCATAGATAAGTCTGACCTCTGTCCTGCCTGGGTCACCAATCACAGGAGTAGCACTCGAAAAATAATACCGCCCCTGAGGTTACAACCATAAGACTTTTTTATAATATAAAACCTCGACTAGTTTAAATGAGGAGTTACAGCTTAACATGAGTACAAGAGAGAGTGCATTATTGAAAGAGGAGATACCTGCCTGTGAGTTGTGAAAGACGCCGTGAAACTCTCAGGGCAGGTGGCAGGGATCCAGCCAGCGCTAGAAAAACAAATGGACGAAACAGCTGATATTTGGCGCCAGTTACCCAGCAGGGAATTAAATGGTAGTGTGTGTCCAAGGCAACATATATATAGCAACACAAGGTAGCGTATGGTATTCTTATTTAACTGTTCACAGCACTGGTTATTATTAATGTTGTATAATTATGTATGCATGGTATAGATTCGATAGGTATTTGTATGCGTTTGTTCCTTTAACTTGCACCATATTTCGGCATTCATTGTATCCCAAGTAAATGATATATACTGTTGTTATTAGCTTTGGTCAACCACAAATAATTCCTCTAATCAGCAGTGAACAACAGGTCGCATGTCAGTGTAGGGCTTGTATTTAATTGAGGAAAAGAGGATGTTATTCCCCCACCTTGCTCGCACACCAACAGCTAAACTAATTAATGTGTCTCCAGGAGAAATAAAGTACGAATTAAAGCAGCGGCTCTTTAAGTATGATATGTGATCTTACACCTCAAGTTAGATTTTGCGGGTATGTGCCTTGTCTTATGTCGCAAATGTTAATGCCACCAGTTGTAGCCTAGGGTTCATATTCTCGTCAGTTCCTACTGGTAGCACTTCTTCAGTAGTGATTTATTATTGCATATGTCTGGTTTCATAGCCTTTTGAAAATTATTTGTGAAGAGTATGGTCATATTAGAAACATAATTTTGGCCCATGCCACAGATTAAAAAAAAAAAAAAGGTGCGGTGATATTACCTCGCCCAGCAGGGTACAGGTATACCCGGGTTTAATGATGCAGTTGGTTAAAGCAAAACCCCGTCGTTAGGCAGTGTATCATATCTCGGGTAGATTTAACATGTATAGGGATGCATTTTTGAGCCTTGGGTTCCCCCCCCACCCAAGCCAAGTCCTGGACCCACCCTAATGAGTGTAAAAACAAATTTAAAGCCAATCTAAATGGCCTAACAGCAGTAAAAAAAGCTAACCTAAGCCTAACACCTGTAAATAACTCACTGTAACCAACAAATAATATCTGAAAATCATCAAATATAAGTCTGGAAACAAGCAAGCTTAGTAAACTGTACCCGAAAATGACAATGTTCACCCCACCAATGGCTAAAACACGTTAATTTGTCTAAAAACAGTTTATAAATCAACCTAAACACACAATTTTAGTCTAAAATATCAAAATCAGAAAGAAAAAATCAAAACCCATCGTTAAAACGGGGTTTGGTCATCGTTAGGCGGGGTATGGTGGTAATTCCACCCCCATCATTAAGCCAGGGTATCGCATCTAGGGGTATCATAAGTCAAGGTATACCTTTAATTTCGCTGTGACCTATTTGTTGTTAGGTATTATTATTATTTACTGTTATAATATCACACGACATTTCATACACAATTGATTATAACTAGGCTTAGGTAGCCTAGGCTGCCATACAGTAGGGCCTATGCCATGTATTGGGCGAACTTTTATGTTGATGGCATCCATCATTGTTTCAGTGATTGTTTCATGGTTGGTAAGTTGGCCAGGGGGACTCCCATGGCACAAGTGCATGACAGGGTACTGTTTAGTTCTGTGTGCATGCCTGCATGTGTGTGTGTGTGAACAGTGCAAACAGTTCTGAACAGTTTTAACCTGAAACATGTAAATAATGGGTAAATAGAATGCTTTTTCTTTTTTTCAGTTTTCATTGATGCAATAAATGCTGAACGATTTCATTTCTGCAACGCCATTTTCATGCACAATGGATCAGAACTTCACATAACCCTGTTAGGTCGGCATTCCTCTCAATCCTAAGCCCAACAGAAGCCAAATCCATGCAAAGGTTTGGAAACTATTGGCCTTTGAATTGAAATGACAGTATTGGCATCACTGCGAAATTACTACGCGGCAAAATTACCCCGTTTTACCCTATATGCAATGTGGTAGCCAGCAAGCATACATCTGATGAATATGGACAAACAGTATATGTCTGTTCAAGCCTTGTGTTACGGGCCCTGAAGGGTAACTGGTTTGTAGAGTTGAGGAACATTGCTTTCCATCTCCGGAAAGGTGACTCGCCCCCACCTAGTGATTTGTGCACGGTTGTAGGTGTGGAAGATTCTGGAATGTAGAGTGAAAAGTGCATATGGAAGTTTCATTCTGTTGTAATGGGTGTGATTTTATGTGAAGGCGGGAAGGATGAAATGGAGCACTGTAGATTGAATGAGAGAGAGGACAATTTGGAGTGGTACAGGTTGTAGGGAGGAGTCATTGATAGTGAGAAGCATACTTTAGAGGCAATTTTGTTTTAGCCACCATGGATGAATTGTGAAATATAGCATTGTGTAAGAAGTACATACAGTTTCAGTAAATGCATAGTTGACCAGTTGCACGTTATTGGGCTACAGGTAAGTTGAAAATATCGACGTTGATGATTTTCGTACTTCTGTATCAGCATAAATTGCCTTTAAAACAGATAAATACCTCAGTATCATGCGAAAATAGCATTGACACAGTGTTACGTACTTGCTGAACAATGTTATGCTTCCATTTAGCCATAAAAAGGAAAATAACAAGCAAAATCTTGATCAGTGTGGAAAGATGGATGGCCTTCAAAATTGTATCGTAAAACCTCGATATAATGGACTTCAATAGACTGAAATTTGCTTTTATTGGAATTGAGGAGTTACCGGACTAAATTCCTATATATCGGAAAATGTCCGATAAAGCCAGAGTAGTCCGAACTGCCTGACCACTTCAGCTATGTTCACAATAAAATAAATAAAAGACATGTTTGTCAGTGTACGGTAGCTACAGTATTATTATATATATTATACCACTTGATTAATGTAGTGAAGGTATAACACAGTACAGTACTGCAATGGTAGTGAAAACAGTTTAAAAACCATTGGTGCAGTCCAGACTAATGTGTGAGGTACCGGAAAAAGGGGAAAGTCCGGATGTCGTTTTTATAGGAATTTCGCTTTTTTTGGTCTGGCTTGGGCCCCAGTTAGTCCGTCATAGTGAGGTCTTACAGTACTTTCCTGATATATGGCTAAATCAAAGCATAATATTGTTCAGCAAGTACTTAGTATATTGTCAAAGCTTGTTTCACCTGATCTTTATAATTTTTAAATGCTATTTGTGCTAGCGTTACAAAAATTCTCGGAGTCAGAATTTTCAATGTTCTGTTGCCCAAAATCTGCAAGTGGTCAATTATCCGATCCCCAAATTAACCAACCCACTTACCAACCTCTCATACATATGCTCCACTGTCACTTCCAATGAATATAGGAGAGTTAGTGAGCCTGAAAAAGGGAGAGAGTGGGAGTGAGAGTTGGATAATGAGTAGCCAGTAATGTGTAAGCGAATGTAAATCATTGAGAGTTCATGAGGGACACTAAGTGTATGAATAAGTGAGAGCATGAAAGTGAGTTGGTAAGAGTGAATGGGTTAGAATAAATGAACAAGTGAGAGCAGTGTATGAATTAGTGAGAGCACAGAAGTAAGTTGGTTAAGAGTGAATGGGTTAGAATGAATGAACAAGTGAGAGCATTGTATGAATTAGTGAGAGCATGAAAGTGAGTTGAGTAAGGACGAATCGGTTAGAATGAATGAACAAGTGAGAGAAAGGGTGTGCTTTTGTGCATGCATATATACCTGGTACATACTCTTGTTCATTAAGTTATATGGACTGTCCAACCCACCCTTTCCCCCATACGGGCTAAGTAATGAAGGGATTGCTGTGCAGAGATGTTATTTATGTTTCATTATAATAAACTGCATTGCTAGCTTAGTGATGTGCTGTGAATTATAGGGTATGGTAGTTATACTAGTGAACAGGGAGGATTCATGTTTGATATATATAAATCAGTCATGTTTTGTATGTGCTGCCAAAATTTGATGGCTAGCTTTATGATGTACTGTACAGTTAAATCTTTCTGTTTCAGCAGGGTTGTGAGACAGCACACAGAGAAGATTCATGATGGAGAAGACAGAGAACAGTAAACCAAGTACAGTGTCTACTCAGAATACCACACAGAAAACTCTGCTGCATTTTTTCCAGAGACAGGCAACCACCACTCCACCCATAGAGAAGGTCTCTTGTCCAGCATGTTCCTTGCAAGTCCCCAAAAACAAAATAAACTGGCATTTGGATCATGATTGTAAAAGTAAAATCAAACAGAAAAAAGATAATAATAACAGAAAAAAATCATTAAGCAAGAAAGATGCAAAACTGCTGGAAGAGAAGTCGAAAGCAAAGACAAGGAAGCAAGCCGTTCTTTCAGACAGTGAAGATGAGGAGGTAGTTCTTGAATATCTAAATCTAAATGTAAATAATAATGCCAATCAAAGTGACTCTGATTCTGAAGCAGTGTACATTAGTTCCTCAATGGTAGAAGCTGTTATTGTGGAGGAAGAAAGTAAAGAAGGGTCACCTGCAAAGTCTGTGTCAAATGGCCTGTCACCTTCAAAAGAAGATAGCTGCAATGTTTCTCCCTATTTTTCCCCTGACTCTAAATCATTACAAATTAGACCACTGGAGAGGCAAGAGAAAGTTGTTCCATTTGACTTACCAAAGCTCAAGCTAAACAGTTTGTCCATTTTAAAATCGGATTGGGATTCCCCTGAGTCATCTCCAGAGAAGGTAGAAAAAGAACATCAGTCAAAATTACCCACACCCATACTGTCCCCACAAACAGCATCTGCTAAGGCTGTAATGCGCATGTTAGACCAAGACTGGAAAACCCCAGAAAACTCGCCCCAAAAAGGTGCTGTCATCCTACCTGAGAACAGTGATAATCCAGAAACCCCTGTGAGGGGGCAGAAGGCCTCTTCTGGGAGTGATAGTGATTTTGAACCAGTCACATTTTCACCAAGCACACCCAAGACTTCCACCCATAAAAGCCCAAAGTCTCAGCCCAGTAAAGCGCAAGTGAATGGCAAGGTTCATGATGATGAGCTTGAAAGCTATTCCTTTCAGCCATCCAAGAATAACACCTCTGCAGGCTTTCAGAACACTTCTCCTAAAAAGATATCCATGAATGATCAGAGAAGCCCAACGAAATTCAGTACATCACTTCAGCGTGGAAATGCCAGTGTGGACAGGGCATCCAATGATCCAGAAAATAAGTCCGCTACAAACTCTCGGAATACTGGTGCACCTCCTAAAATATTGGCCATGAATGATGAGGGTAGTCCATCAGAAATCAGTACACCTCTTCAGAATGAAAGTACTGAACAGGACAAGACAATCATTGAGCCAGAAAATAATTTACCAGCAAACTCCCAGAAGCCATCTCCAAAAAAAATTACCTTGAATGATAAGGGAAGCCCTTCAAAAATCAGTTCATCTCTTCAAAATGGAAATTCTAAGGGTAATACAACTCTTACAAGTCCTAATCCACGCTTACATGAAATAAGTCCAAGCTGCAGTAGTGGTGGGACTTGTGGTAATGAGAGTGAGCAGTTGTTTAGTCCTGTAGGTACCTCAGTGCTGGTGACTCCTGTACGCTCACCCAGCCCCCCAGTCTCACCTCCCCCTCCTGTCTCAAGTTCATCGCATATAAGAAATCTCTTCCCATCAGATTCACTAAATATTATTTCAGATGGTGCTCAAAGTAGCTCAGAGGTCATGTATAAGGTAAATGTAAGTTCAAGCATACAAAACACTGTGACAAGAGTGATCAATAATTCACAGTCTTCTAGCAGCCAGAATGATTTATTTGATTCACTGTCGCAAAGTCAATCACAAAATTCAAGAGCACCGTATCGCAGCCCAAGAAAGTTTCACCAGGGACTAAAGAAAACTGGCCTTTTGGAAAATGCCTCACAGAATCTATCAAGAATAACTCCAAGGAAGAAACAAACAAAGTCTGATTCAGTCTCCAGCTCCCCAGAAAAGTCAGATGGCAGTCAGCAGAGCCCCTCTAAAGATAAAGATGTTGGGCAACAAAGAACTGACCCTGCAAGATACCGACATATGAAAGGTTATTATCTAGAAAACTTTTTGAGAATTCTTGATACAGTGATGTCCGAGCCACAGGATGTAAAATTGTTTAATGAAGAGGACCTGGCAGTCATCAAGACATTCCATGGCCTCACACTGCAGGCCCAGAAGCTGTATGTTCGTTTATTTCAGAGGAAGATCAAGTGGAATAAGGTTTCCAAGATAGAATATAGAGAAATATGTGACTCAGAAGATACACAGCTCTACGTAAATGAGCTCATCTATGCTAGCTATTTGCGTGGAGGTAAGCTGATTGTATAGCCTACCATAACCTTATTTCTTTAGTGCATTAATAGCATTGCCTTTAAATATTGTTAGCTACAGCATGATTGTTTTACACACAGTTTACTGTAAATATAATTGGTATCTGTTTGTAGCCAGATGCATTAATTCCAGAAGGGGTGGCTGCAAATGAATTCTCCCCCCCCCCCCAAGCCACCCGGTCCTCCACCATCAGGCATCCCTTTCCAACTCATACCACCCTCACTAATATAGCTTCCCACCCCATTCCTCCATCTCATCCTTGGTCTACCCATCCCTTCTCCTCTTCCACACCACTTATTTACACTCTCCTAGTCAATCTTTCATTATCCATTCTCTCCACGTGGCTGAGGCATCTCAAGGTACTTCTAGCACATTCCAGCACGTCCAGACTAACACCACAGTGCTCTGCAACTTCTTCATTTGTCTGTCCCTCTCTCTCTCCATATAACCCCATATCTTCCTCTCAAATAACTCTTTTTCCATTCTTTTCGCTCTTGATTGATGTCCTCTCAGCAGAGTCCAAGCTGCAACTTAGTATGTTAGAGTGATCACAATACAGTACTGTATTGTCATTCAACATCATCTCAACTTCCTTGCTTACCTCCCTGTTCCCTGTCATTGTTCTCATTGTACATGTAATCCATGTTGTAATTATTATGAAGTACAATAGTATGTCATTGAACTGGACTTCGCTTTTATCAAGCACCGTAAACCAGCAAGATTCGTTTATATCAGACTCAGTGTGATATGACAGTACCAGTAAATGATAAAAAAGAGTTGAGTCGTCAGTGCTTAGTCGTATAATATACAGTATTGTAAGTTTATTTAGTTTCAGTAATATTTTAACATCCTGTGTTCAGCCTATTAATATGCATGCAGGTAGTCCTTATTTAAAGTTTTCAGTTAAAGTGTTTCAGTATCAAGTTGAATTAGCACATGTATCTTCCTTTAAATTTGCTTGTGATTTATTGTAAAGCTGTTTTGAAATCAGCTTATTAAGAATTAAGTGGTAGTTGGGGTTACTTATCATCTACGGTACTCACTTGATGTAGTTCTGCTCTCAGGTGACTGCCCTTTCCTCTCTTTCTTCATCCTTTCCTTCCATTCTTTTCTGTTGTTCTTTCCTTGATTCTTTCGTCTTCCTTCTGTCTATAGATGACCCTACACTGAGTGACAAGCAAAATGGTTTCCCTGTACAACAGGAAATCATTTACTACACTGGGTGGTAACCATATAACCAAATTATGGCACCTTGTGGTTTGGTGGATAATTAAGGCGTTTCAACCGTATTAAGCCTGTGCAGGTTTATTGCTCACATAATGCCACTCAGGGATGAGTGAGTCTGGGAACTCTCATTTTAACTGTCAGGACCAACTTGCCTAGCCCCAGGCTTCTGTGCTTCTCATGGGGCAACACAGGATTGGATATTGATGATGATGATGATGATTATTATTATTATTATTATTATCCATCCATCATCTAATCCTGTGTCACCTAATGAGGAGCATAGGAACCCGTGGCTAGGCAAGTTGGTCCTGACATTTACGATGAGAGTGACCAGCCTCACTCATCCCTGAGTAGCATTATGTGAACAATAAACCCCAACCACCCCTTGGATATAAGCCTACACAGGCCGGCAGGTGGTTCTTAGGCCATGCTTGCACCTTTCCTGGGCGTGGGTGTTCAGCCCTCCCGTTGTTGGTGCTGCTGCTTCTGCTGTGCCGCCACCGTTGCTGCCATGGGCTGTTGCTGCAGGGGCCCCTGTTTTCCCTCCCTTCCCTGGCCAAGTCACTCCCTTAATGGCGGGTGCCTTTGCCTCTCATGATGACTCGAGCTTGGACAGGTGTGTCCGCGACCCTTCTGTGGGAAGCACATGGCAGCGGGAGATTTTAAGAGTGTTGTTCCCTCCCCAAGCAAAACGGGGTCGGGCAGGTGCAGTTGCTCGTGCTCTAATTATTATTATTATTATTATTATTATTATTATTATTATTACTGTATTATTATTACTGTATTATTATTACTGTATTATTATTACTGATGGTATTATTTGTTAACCTCTTTCATGAACCAGAAGTACTGTACAGTATGCTTCACTTAAAGTTGTCTTAGTTAAAGTAGCATTTTGCTTGAGGACATCCTTGACTTCAACTGAGGTCTGACTATATTAATAAATTGAGCTTATGTTGTGAATCTGGTGATAGTTGTAACAGTTTTGAGATGAAACCAAGTATAGAGTAGAGAGACAGATAAGTTGTTAGAATTATTTTTTGTATTGAAGTAAGAACAAATGACAGGAAGAGAAGAGTGAAGTTTTAAAGTACTTTTGTTTTACTTGTTTGTGAACAGCCATCACAGCTTTAAAATCTACAAATGTATGTTGCCTTGCAGAAAATGATCTCACTAAATTGGATGAGGTCCTGTCCCAGTTGTCCAGTGATGAGTTAAACAAACTGTGCAAACTAGTGAAGGTAAAGGGTGCTGCAGCTGTACTTTTTTTAAGGATTTAGAAAGCTTATTTTATTTTCATTATAGTGTCAGCATCATTTTTCATAACTTGTATAGTTCCCGGCTTTTGTATTGGATCTGGTGAAACACTAACATGCTTTGCCATCATTTTTGAGGTTATGGTAGTAGCCACATTTTTATGTCATTAACATAGAGATATTCTTAACTTCAGTTGATAAACCATGTCAAATGTGTATAATATGACATAATCATTTTGTGGCAAACACACCTTCAAAGCCTAATATAAAACCTGGTCATTACCAGTACTGTATTATTCATACTTATGTGTCATGCTTAACTGATTTTGATGGGATTTTTACTAGAGAATATTGATGAATGATATGAAGGGATATTGGGTGAACACTCATCTGTAACTTACGTTTACCAATACTGATTGCTGGAAATAAAGTATAAACTAAAGGAAATGACCATCATCATCCAGACCTCTTTTCTCAGCTAAGGATGAGGTGAGAAAGTATCTGCAAAATTTAGTTTTTGCCATACCAGATACTTTCTTCTCCAGTTAAATTGCAAGAGATATCAAAGAGCTTACTCATTATCATCCTGACCCAATAAATACTTTCAAAATCATCTTTTCTAAATATCCTTACCAGTTCAGTGGAGGGCTCTTGTAGAAAACTTTTTCCATAATAGGCTCACAGTAAAGACAGTAGTGAACAGTGTTGTTTTGTAGTGACCCCAAGTTTCCATGAAAATGAATTTTAAGAAGCTGCTCATTTTGCTGTCAGATTTTCCTTTAAAGATTAGTAGTGATCCATACTCTGACCATGAGAATACTAAGGAAGCTGAGAAGCATGTTTTAAAATTCTCAGTTCTAAATGCATACATTGAATCTGTCATATGAAAATATTTCTACAAGTAGCTAGAGTTTTCGTATTTCTCCTGTGAAGTGAATTATATTCTAGTTTTATTGAAGATATTTTGCATGTCTTATACTTCAGGTGCCCAGTAGTGGAAGCAAGGAAAACATGATGAACAGGCTTCTCAAGTTTTCTTCAGAACAGCGCACCATCAAATCTCACTTTACCAAGAGCTCTGATTCCAATACACCATTAATGAAAAAGTAGGTATAGTCAGATTGAGAAAGCATTGACTCAAGATAAGTGGGAAGTTTCCAGAATGGTGGGAGATGTATGGATTGTTTACAGTGCTTGCTTAGACTATGTAGGAGTTACGGTACTTTCCAAGGACGTAGAGTGTCCTCATGATGTGTTGTTATGGGAAGATAGGGGTTAGGTTCTAGGGCTTCAGAAATCATACACATTTCACTTAGAGTTGCAGTGTTGTGGTCTTATGTGAGAGAGAAAGGGTAGGATACAGTGCTTGGAATTTTTGTGTATTTTCCCTATTAAGCTGTAATATAGAAAATGGACATTAACAGAGACCTGCCTGAGTGATGAACATGATGGCCCAGATTTCCTGATGTTATTGCATCTTAACTCTTACAGTATAGTGATGTGGTTTTTATATCATTTTGGCTATCTTCAGACGATTGTTTTCTGCCTTGGAGAAATTTCAAACTGGACAGTACCGTATAGATATAACCTTTGTGGTACATAACTAAGGAGGGGCTGTGGAAGTACTGCCTTGTAAGAAATTTTTAGAAGAAAACACTTTTCATTACATCACAGAGCTGAGGATTATGCCAGATAGATTGTAGAGAGTCTGATAGAAGACAAAATTTGGGCCATGGCTATCTTTAGTTTGAGGATCCCTTAAGAGGATTCAGGGTGTCATTTTATTTTATTGTATCACAGAGCAAAGGGTTAACATAGACCAGTTTCATAGAGTCTGATAGAAAGATTCATTCCTCACACTGCAGAGCCAAAGAGATGCTGGGTCGGTGCTGCCTAGTGGTACATGAGCCCCGGCGAGTCCTGATGAGGGTGCTACTGCTGTATGGCCTGCCCCGCTACGATGATGACGAGGAGGGGGGACAGCAGGCACAGCTCACCACCCTTCTTATGGTCAATATGGGCAAGATGAAGTTCCCACAGTACAGCACCAGGAGGACTCACGCCATCTTCAGATCCAGAGATGACCTGCTCAAGTAGGCTATGTACAGTGTAAATTAAGAATTTCAGTATGATGAGGGATAGAGTGGAGAGGTATATGAGAGAGGGGGATGTGACTGGGGGGAGGGCAGCATAAGAGCCGGGGACAGGGCAAAATGAAGGCGATTTATTTGTGGCCACCCCATACAGGATTAAGGCGTTTGGCCATAGATAGATAGATAGAATATGATGCTGTATACTGTAATAATTTCTTAATTTTACTAGCTTCATACCAGGAGAATGCATATCATTTTCAGATCCAGAGATGACCTGTAGAAATGTGTACGGTTGTCATATTCAGATCCGGAGATAACCTGTTGAAGTATGTATAACTGCGGCCAGGAATATAGCTCCATATTATAGCTGAACAATTATGGAAATTTTATGCAGTATTCTGAAAAGTTTGTTGGTTCCAAAGATCACATCATTGGGTTTTAAAGGTCATTCCCCACTGTCTTGTTATTTATCTTAAGGAAGTGGATTTGTATTTGTGTCCACAGTAGAACTGCCCTGTATAGCCTGTGATATGGAAATGACAGTTTTGAGGGTTTGAATGATGTCTTAGTGGGTATATAACCTACTTTATAGCTAGTCTTTGTGTAAGGAGCTTGCCTACGTTAGTACCTTCCTGATGCTGTCTCTGAGGCTCCCACTCATTGTGGCAGTAGAAAGTGGGGTTGGATGATGGTGATGGTGAAACTAGATCCAAGGGCATAGTCTGGTCACCTTATCTCTATATTCTGGACTTGGAGGACTGTTGATAAAACAGAGGTGGCTGTCCTTGAACCAACAGGAAGATGATGCTCTCAGTAGATACTGTCATTATATATTTCACATGTGTATCAGTTTACTCAAGTTTTTCATCATAATGTTATATGACATATTCATACTTTAGTATCTCCAGCAGTTGATAAAGAAGTACTAGTCAAGCCCATATTACCTCCCTTTGGGGCATAGGGATTCATGGCTAGGCTACCTTAGTCCAGATCATTTAAGAGTAAGAGATCAATACAGTATATGAAAAGCCTCCAGTCACCTGTAGAGGCTTTGAATTGTTGCTTGTAAGGCACAACCATCATCCAAACTCGAGTGCTGTACAACCACAGCGTGTTACGTCATTTTCACATTTAATATTCGCAGTCACATAAATGGAAAGTTTTGTCCGATCTTTTATACAATAGATTTTTAATGGCACATGGGTGATGTAGGTTTCTAGATAACTGGTGATCTGTAATGAGAGAAGCTTTTGTTAACATTTCAGGTTTGAAGAAGTGAGTCAGTTGCAGGTGGAGGTTCAAGAGAGCATGGAAGCCCAGCGGTGGAGTGATGGAATGGAGCTGTGTGAGACTGCCCGGCAGACGTACCATACCCTCACCTCCAACCAACAACTCATGTATGACCCAGTATTCACCTTAAATTACATTTAGTTTGTTATAGGGTGGCCTAGGTTATTTCTCTGTGCAGTAGGGACCACGACAAATTTGGAAAAAAAAAAAATAAAAGTAAAATAATGAGATAATATACAACAAAAAATTTTCTCTCCAGGAACCATAGCAAGTAAAAAAAGGGCAAGATAATAAGGACAACTGGTAAGTGCACTGTATAGATCTCTGTCTCTCACTAGGGACCACGACAGATCATTACCAAAATTTCTGCGTCGATTCACATGCGTGTCGCTTCTGGTGTACCTGATGACATGCGGAGTGGAGTGTCGGCAGAGGATGCGGGACTACGATGGGGCGGTGGAGCGACTGCGGGAGCTCCTGGCACAAACCTCGCATCTCCAGGACTACAGAGGCCGCTGGTACGATCGTCTTGCACTGAATCTACAAACCCACCTCAAGAAACCTGCTTTGGTGAGATTTTATGCCTAATGTTTTAAGGGGTATTAAGTTTTGCAGCTAGTTCCTTCGTACTCTGTAACTTTTTGTAGCATGTGATGCTATACACAGTTAATATAGTTAACTTCTGCTTTATGTATGAATAGAATTATTAGAATGGGAATGAAATTCGCTCCTAAAAATTTTATTGCTTAGGCTGGTTGAATAATTACCATTGTTAGTGGAAGTTTTGTTTGCATTCATTGTGCACTTATTAATATATCTGCCTACATGCTTTCATTTTATTGTTTCTGGATTCTACCCCCACATTTATTATCATCATTCATCATCCAATCCTACATTGCCCCTTGAGGAGTGTAGGAGCCCAGGGCTAGGCAAGTTGGTCCTGACATTTAAGATGAGAGTAACTGCTGGAAATTCTATGAAGCATTTTCCATTTTATTTTTGTTACTTTGAGATTATATTATTTACTGTAGGATAAACTTTGTGAACTGGAGAGTTTGTAGCCTGTAGTAACTCCTTACAGAGGTGGCTCTTCTAAGCTGGATAAAATAATCTGGTAACATCAGAAATAAAAAAGAATTTACTTACAGTACTCTAGCTGAATTTGGCACCTGGTGGTTGTGGGTAATTATGGCGCTCCAGTCGGATTGAGCTGGTGAAGGTTTATATCCAAGGGATGGTTGGGGTTTATTGCTCACGTAATGCCACCCTGGGATGAGTGAGGCTGGTCACTCTCATCTTAAATGTCAAGACCATCTTGCCTAGCCCCGGGCTTCTACACTCCTCATGGGGCAACATTGGATTGGATGATGGATGGATGGATACTCTAGTTGAATCAGTTAATTAATAATAAAGTTAGGGTAGGATGATGATATTGATGATGATGATTTTGATGGTGTTGGTGGTGATAATGATGATGATTTCTACTTCAGGCTGTAAAAGCAATTGGTGAGGCAATGAAGGACCCTGAGGTACGTCATGGGCACCGACTATCTTTAAGCTTGAGGGCGGAGCGCCTGGCTGCCTCCACACGCCACAAGTCCCTTGCACCCAAGATAGAGGCGATGGAGTTGATGCATCCAAGGGAAGCCCCAAAGGTCATTATAGAAGGACGAAGTCTTCAAGCGTGAGTACTGATTTGTTCTTTTCTTATTCTGTATACCATTGTTGTATGCAAATGAATCACTTGGTTACATGTCATTCATAGATATGCTGATGTCCAAGGAGGGAAAAGGAACGATGAGAATGTCCCGAGTGCATCATGTGATTACATCTTCAGGGGAGAACAAAGTAATGTTTGCACAGTAGCGCAGCATTGCTTTTATTTATTTATTTTTTTTTTCCATATGGACTTAAATTTATCATTTCAGTAGGTTGAAGTGAAATTTTGTCTTCCTGTTTTGGATGTTTTTGTTCCCCCTAAACTTCTAAGAGTCACTTGATAAATCATGCTGCCTTCTTTTACAGTTTTGTCTGTTGGAGGTAGGGCAACTTTCATATTTTTTTCAATTCCTTACTTATGATAAGTGATAATGAAAGTAGTGATTGTTGAGTAATGTTAGAGTGACTGCTGACACAATAAAGGGCAATCAGTTTGAGATATCTGGGGAGTCATCTGGAGTTACCTAGAGAGATAGGTAAACAAATGAGTTAGGTGAATATGTAGTTGAACCCAAGCAAATATATAGGTACAGTAACAGATGGAGATGATAATTACTGGTACAATATATAGCTGTAGATCTGCTGTACTTTTCACATAACCATTTGTCTGTATGATTGCCTGCTGTCTCTAGCGACATCCCCGGGTACAAGCGCATGTTCATTCGTCAAGACTCAGATCGTCACGCCGGGGAGGGGCAGGTGACCATGTGCTCGGTGGAGGAGCTGGCTGTTGGACACTACGATGCCGATGGTTATCTTGAAGGTATGCTACTGTATTGTTCAGATTATAGATGTGAAGGATGAAGGAAGGGAATTATGGATTGTGGTACAGGTGACTTTACACTCCCTCTTTTGTCTTTCCATTCTTCATTCTTTCCTCATCCTTCTGCCTGTGGGTGACTCAACACTGAGTGACAAGCCAAATGGTTTCCTGTACACCAGGAAACCATTTACAATGCTGGGTAGTAACCATATAACCAAATTATGGTGCTTGGTGGTTTAGTGGGTAATTACAGTGCTCCAATCAAATTGAGCCAGTGAAGGTTTATATCCAAGGGGTGGTTGGGGTTATTGCTCATGTAATGCCACTCAGGGATGAGTGAGGCTGGTCACTCTCATCTTAAATGTCAGGACCAACTTGCCTAGCCCCGGGCTCCTACGCTTCTCATGGGGCAACGTAGGATTGGATGATGGATGGATGGGATTGTTAAACAGATAGATAGATACAGAGCCACATCAATACAGTCTAGGGCCCTGGGCACTTTATAGAGCAGGGCCTCCCTTATCCCTTGCTCCTACTTTTTTCAGGAAAAAGAAACCTGTTTTAAATAAAAAAGGTAGCTTATTTAATATTTCTTGTTTCTTTTCTTGTGAGATTTAAAATTATAAACATTAAACTGTGTGGCTATTTCAGATATTTTCTTAGTAAGGTAAGTTTTAAGTTGCATACTTTCATTACCAGCAGTCATGCATTGATTACTCAGAAACATTGATGAATCATTTAGTAAAGTAAAATCTGACGAGTTATAGTAATGTTTTGATAATATTCATATTGGAAGAAACAACTTCATCTTGATGAAGTTTTTGTTGTTGTTGAGCAACCGTGGTCTGTCTTGCTGAGCAGACCCATCAACTGCAGGCAAGCAAATGCCTCTGCAGGACTTTTCTGTGCAGTGAAGTGATGCCCCCTTGCAGCAGATAGTGCCTTGCCACAGTGAGGCTTCAGAAAGTGTGTGGAGATTTGGTTCCTGGGTGGACACAGCATTTGTGTATCTCCACCCACTTAACAGGGGCACCATAGTAGGCTCCATGTCACTCCATTATTTGGATATATGGTTACCATCCAGCATTGTAAATGGTTTCCGGGGTTGCTGGAAACCATTTGGCTTTTTATTCCCTGTAGAGCCACATGAAGTGGAAAAAAGGGTAATAAAAAGTAACAGGAAGATGGGAGATATAAGAGGAGAGGAGAGCAGACAAAGGAAAAGAATACATGTGATAAAGGTGAAAGTAGTAGTAGGGAGCACTACAGCAAATGAGTGAATCATAGTTGCGACCACCTACCACCAACACTGTATAGATGTTCAGTACTTAACTGAATGTAGGTCTTTCAAGTTTTCACAACAGCAGACTAGGAAACCACATCTTCAGAGTCAGTTATGCATTCTTACTTGGGCTTCTTCATGTCCTGACTTAGGTAGGGTGTACATTATAATATTTTTCTTCCTTGCGTTCCTTTGCTTGTCCTCTTATAACGTATCGTAAACCTTATTTATTGTGTGTTGCATATTTTTAACAGCGTGTTCTTTTACAGGACTTCACCGTGAAGGAACAACAGTTAATTCTTTGTTTGGGTTGCTCTTCTGGGATGTGCTGTATGCAGACGTGCCAGATGTGTTCAGATCACCCCACCAGGCAGCCCCACTCGATCTTGATGATGCACACTTCTATTCAGCCAGGAAGGAACAAATTGAAGCCAGGTGGGTTTGTATGTGTTACTGATGTTCAGATAAGGTTCTTGATACCATTACAGTGCTGTGATTTTAAATTCATTAATGAAACAATAATCATAAGGTGAGATCTGGCCTTAGTTGTTGTTTTTGTTGTGTCTCCAGGTTTATATGAATTTGAAGCTGATAAATTATCCTTCTGTCGTCTGCCATACTCCTTTTGGAGGACAGAGAGAGAGTTGAGGGACATTTTTGTAACTAGACATCGGAGCTCTGTGCCGTTTAAACTCTGCCTCACCCCATCCGTAGGTGGAAAGAGACATTTAAACAATGGTGATGATGATGATGATAATGATCATGATCATGATGATCACAGGGTGGGGAAAAAAGCCTGGATCTTTTTTTATTATTATCGTCATTAATATTTTTACAGTGGGATCTTCTAAATCACAAGATCCTAATTAGCAGATTCATAATAGGTAGCAACATCATTCAACAGTTTGCAACATCAGTAACTTGCAGAAATTACATGAAATTTGCTAATGCAGCCACAGAAGTGACACTTCTCTGATGCCTTGTGTAATATGCACCACCAGCCCGCCTGTCTATATGGTCGTAAACCATTTGTAGTCCATCCATCATCTAATCCTATGTTGCCCCATGATTACTAAGCCAGTTATATTCAAGCATAGCACTTCACTTACTATAAGCCAATCACAGTGCTTCCCTCCCACACCAAGCATGAAGAACACACACACTTGATGCTCTGGCGTTGCTTCCTCGTGGTTGTTAGCGTGTGGTTCCGTTGTGGTTTCCTAGAGGATTTTCTTTCCCCCCGTGCTTCCTCCGCCTGCCTAATGTTACCACGTGGCTGATCATAACCCTAAGCCTACAACTTCTTTGAGGAAGGGGAAGAAGAAGAAGCCAACGTTAACTTACACCCAAAAGTTAGATGTCATAAGGAGGATTGACGGTGGTGAGAAGAAAGCCAAAGTTGCCCACCATTACAGACTCAACGAAGTCATTCTTTTGCCAAACAGGCTCGGCGATTCCACCTAAGTTATAACAAACTCATGATCTCAGGTTAAGTAATTTGGTACATAGGCAATACAGATAGTTAGCCCCTTCATGCCAGGCTGTTTATAGTGTGGTCGTTCTTTCACTACAGGCATTTTTCCGGAAACAGCCTGTTTTCAAACCTTTATATCTCAGAAATATAGCAGTTAGGGAAACAAATTAAATACCATATTACTCACCAACTCTTCTTCCTGCAAAAGAAAGTATCCCCAGTCTGTAGGTTGTCACATTGATGAGTAAGGACATGATGAAGAGGAGTAATTTTTGACACGCGAGGCCGGACATGTTTGTGCGTTTGCGAACGGCTCCGATTTTGACTTCGCTCTCAACTTGATAACTTCTCCATTACTAGATAAACTAGATGCAGTGGCATCCAAGGCACACCTTATGGCACTATCACTGAGTCCTTTCATAGTATCTTTGGAAAGAGGCTTGGCAGGGATGGATGAGGCAAGGTGTCCACCTGAGGCGAGAAAGTAATCAGACTAGAGTTATGAGAAAAATAATTGTCTTACACCTGGCAGATTCGCAGAGATGACTAAGGTATCACTGCCTTGGGTGAGAGGAGTCACTCCTGAATCTTTGGTGATGAGATCAAGTGGCGGCCACTTCAAACTCTGCTGCAAAAACAATTGCAGTTCCTTCCGACACCCGGAGGCCTACTGCCACCTCTTTGCATCGCTCCATACCAACACCCGGTGGTTAGGGATTAACTGTTGAATTGTGGCTGCAAGAAGTGAGTGGAAAAAAATACAATATACTTATTTTGAGGTATTTAAGGAAGCATGCACGTCGCCCTCGGCAGTGTTTACCGATGATCTCTCCAACTGACCACGTTGTTTACCAATCACCACTCCGACTGGATGAGTCAGTGTATCACACATTCTAAATCATCATTTATAGCTTTCATAGGTAAGTTTATAAAAATGCCCAGTAGCTGTGGTAATTCAGGAATAATAGCAAGTAACCTGTGAAATATGGAAAGGCCGCTCCCATTTGGTAAAGTATTAATCTCAGCGAATCGATGACTCTTACGATGACACGGAGGCAGCTGAGGATGACGACAACACTGCTACCGTTGTCTCCACACTGGATTTTGAGGGGCTTCTGAGGGAGGTTGATAAGAAGGAGGCAGCACAGAGGTGGCAGCATGAGCACACTCGCTTCGTGCTGAGAGGCTGTAGTCCGCCTCAAGCCTCAGAACCCCTCCCCCTCCCCTGTCCATGCAAGCAGTGTCATTGGTCAGAGTCAGGTAAGAATCTTACAATATTGTTCATTCCCATTATATATGCTTTACTAATTTCATTTCCAGGTTGTTAGTGTTTGCAGGTGACCAGTTTGACGTAGGTTTGGGGATAAGGGGGGCAACTTTTCCAAGATGACAGACTCTTAAGTTCTTTTCCCCATCAGATTTGTTATTTCTAACACGAAATTCTCAGATCGTGACACGAGCTCAGTCTCATAAAGCCGTAGTTAAGGAGAATCCACTGTAGTTTATTATTATTATTTTTATCTATCTGTCTATCTATTGCCAGACACCATAATCCTGTAAGGGGTGGCCGTTTGACTTTGAGTTATTTGTTTTACGGGGAGGGGCACTAACCCTCCACCAACCCACTTGTTGACATGTAGGGAGCATGTATGGTTTGGTTGTATGGTTACCACCCAGCGTTGTAAATGGTTTCCTGGCTTAACAGGAAACCATTTGGCTTGTCACTCAATGTAAAGCCACCTGTAATGGAAAGAAAAGCAATAAGAAATGACAGGAAAGATGGGAGAAATTGGAAGAGAGGAGGGCAGGCACAGAAAAAAAATTATAAAAACTAAGGAAAAAGTAGGCAGCATTACATCAAGTGAGTGGATGATGGTCGCCACCACCTATCACTAATTATTGTTATTATTATTATTATTATTATTATCATTATCATTATAATTTTTATTATTATCATCCTAATACTGTAGATTGAGCGAGATGCAAAGCTGGACCCAAGAGGAGGCCGATACTGAGCTGACAAGAGTTTGGACAGAGCACATGGGAGAAGTCTCACTCGTGGCCTGGGATATATTCCGTAGTCTGGATCACCTTAAGGTAAAGCATCTGTCATCGCTCACTTAAAAAAAAAAAAAAAAAAAAAATGATGCTATTAGAGTTATTTTGAATATAGGGATTGCCCTCAAACCAGTTTTTAAAAACCTTTAACCTCACCAAACTATAAATTATTTTTGAATAGTGTAACTAATTTATTGTAAAAACTTTTCTTGTATATTTTTTCTTTGGCCTTTGGTTCTGTTTGATGTGTTTCCCTAAGCCATAAAATCTGCAAACTGTAATGGTTTTGGGAATGTATCTCTTAAGCTTTGTGGAGGTCCCTTGTACCCACTGTTTGATTGTCCTTTACTGTATGTAGTTGGTATTCACCTGAAGTCTGACGTGTTCATGAAAAAATTAGTTTCAGGTGAGACATGCATCTGGTTCATGACTCATAGGTTAAATGCATAACACGCATACTCTCCTGGCTTTAGAACAACGCTATGCTGAGTCATAAGTAGCTGTAGGTGAAGAAGAGTGCTAATTCGTCAACAGCATAATAAGTAACTTTAAATGGAACAGCTTTAAACAAGAACTAACTGATCATACGTTATGCTGTATTGTTATTTTTGCAATGTATTTAATAATAAGTATGGACTGATCATCATCATCATCATCATCATTTGGACCTCCTTTCCCACCTGAGGAGTAGCATTGTCCAGACAGCTCAAATTTGCCCAGTCCAGTGAGCCACACTTCCATTCACTCACCATTCAATTCATGACATGGACAGATACTGTTGTGTATAATCCTGGTCACTGATATCCTAATGCTTCCAAGGTTTTGAACTAATGAAACAAAATTCCAACTTATTTTAATACTCTTAAGTAGTCTAGCAGGATCTTGTTAGGTTATATTAGTTTATGGTGTAACAGTGACTGTAACTCTGTATACAAGTGCTGTGCTGTCATTTTCAAAGTTTGATGTGGAGTTTTAGGGGTACAATATTTTCAAGATGGTGTAACAACTATTGACTGTAACTATGTATAATTTTCATGATTTGATGAACTGATCTGAAGTGTAACAACTTTTGGCGGCAACTGTATTTAGTTTTCATGGTTTTATTTGTGGCTTCAAGATAATGATAAGAGCTTTTGACTGCAACTGTGTATTATTTGCAGGGCTTGGTGAGCAGCCTTGGCCTTCCTTTAGTGGCAGCAATTTGTGAGCGCCTTGCTCGAGACCACAGGTTCACCCGTAGTGGTTTCCCTGATCTTATTGTATGGAACCCAGTTAATAAGGTAACTATTGTACTAAAAAAAAAAAAAAAAAAATTATTTGGTACTCCTGCATACAGTCAGCTTTGAAAGGATTTGTAGAGGTGAAACGGTGTTTGTTTGGTAGTGTAGGTCATTCAGATTGTTTGGTCCATATGTCATGTATTACTCCGTAAGGGTGCCAGATAATTTTTTAATGAATGTACATACCAGTAGTCACAGTTTTAGATCCCAGGAACTGTCAGGTAATCATGCTGTAGACCTTGCCATCCACCCGTTGTGATCCTGTGAAGCAGGGGTCAGGATGATGGTGCCAAATAAATCACATTTGTTCACAGATTTCTCGCATTGTGGAAGTGAAGGGGCCCAATGACCGCCTATCAACCAAGCAGATTCTATGGCTTGATTACCTTCTGGCCAATGGGGCAGTGGCAGAAGTGTGTCATGTGGAAGGTGAGTAGCAAATCATTCAGATTTCAGTCGTGTAATACCTGTACTCAGTACTGTAGTAAGGTATTAAAAAAAAAAAATCAGAGGAAATGTGCAAGCAGACTTGACCTAATTAGATGATTGTTGAGTGAATTGTAAACAAATTTTATGTGAAAAATGGAGTTAACTTATCAGCAGATAAGTAATGAAACATGTATCACTTTCCCAGTCTATTGATGTACTGTATTTCATATCTTATTCTTGCTGTCTGCAGATGATTTGATGCATCTTAGGATAGACTTTTCAGGGCTGAAGGGATAGCTAGGTATAGCTTTGATCAGCCACTTCTTTCTGTAGGTATTCTTCTTGGTGAAATTGTCTGATGGCAGCAAGAATAAACTACTGAGAGTAACTTTAAATAAGAAGGCGCTAATGAGGAATCTACACGTGGTGGTGCTGTGCACCTTGGGTGGAGCAGTTGCGGTATCCATCTTGGAGTTAAACCTCATATTTCCCTGCACCTCATGTGGGGAGAACCCATATCCAACCCTGATGAGTCACCATCTACGACAAGGGGACAGTGAATTGCTGCATGATGTATGTGCTTTGTTGTGCCTGTAGGTTGACCAAACAGAAGTAGTTGCTTACCTGTGGTTGACGAATCTGCTTGGCCAGACAAACCAGGTTAATAAACAACAGCATCTTATAAATGAGGGCTTCCTTTGTACTGAGCATTGCTTATTGCTGTATATTGTACCATGATTATCATTTTATTCCACCTGCAGCCATTGGAGCCAAGAAGATGAAAAGAGCCTCCCCTCGTAAAGTGTCACCGAAGAAGAAAACCCCCAAGAAGTCTCCCAAGAAGTCAAAAACAGAGACAGAAGATGTAGACAGTGAGGCAGAATTCAATGAGGTCAAGCCGGGGGGAAGAAAGAGACCAAGGAAAAAAGAGGAGGATGTGCCAGCAAAGGAGAGAAATGAAGTTGGTGCTAAAACAGGACAAGAAAGAAAAGAGCAGAGTAAAACTGATGGTGATGTTCCACTGAGGAAGAGAAGAAAGAAACAGGAAAATGAAGATCATGTCAAGATAGAAGGAAAAGGAAGAAATATGAAACGGGAAAAGGAAGATGATGCTGAAAAGGTTGGAGGTGGAAGAAAGAAGCAAGGTAAAGTTATAAGCCCAGCGAAAGGAAAAAATGTTAGGAAAACGACCCGTGGTGGTGTGAAGAAGGTTCCAAGGAGCTCAGAAGCACACTCAGACAGTGATGACAGTGACTATAGTCCTGAGAAGCCACTGAAGAAAGGGAAGAAGAAAGCCAGTGATTTTTAGCCCATGGTAATAAATTCAGCCAGTAGTACAGTATTGAGTAGCTAGTGGTAGTGTTTTAGTTGCTAGTCCATTTTAGTAGTAGCTGTTGTAGATTCCGTAGTGTTATCTTCATTTTAAAGAATGTACAGTAGAAGCTATTCTGCTGAAAACATAACAATGATGTAGGAGTTTTAATAATTCTTTAGGGATGATGATGACTTTTAATAATACTGTACTGTATATTCTTACTATTTCTGTGTGGTTGTATTCAGCTTAGGAGAAACATCCACCTAGAAGTGTTAGACACATAAAACCACATTAACCCCTTCAGGACATGTGATCCCTCCTGAACTGAAAGAATCATCAAGTGTTGGAAGAATGAAAGTTAAAAAATCATCATACCCAAAGGGTTAACATTTGGTACGAGAGTTTTAAATCATTATGATATGCTGTGATATTATGAATATATCTAAGATTATAAATTATTACTGGTACATTGAACCTTTAAAGATAGTTTCATATAACTTCCTGTAGTGGGTATTCGTGTTGATAATTTTTTAGTATTGTACCAGTATATTTAGTAGGAAAGGGAAGAAAGTGGGCAAATGATATGCACAGCTGGGGAGCGTTCCATTTTACACTGCAGATTGAAACTTTTGAATGTACCTTAAGATTTTCATTTATTTTGTGGCGTGGCTATTTTATGTAGCTGACATTCAGACTGTGAGTACTTTGGCTCTGTATCACTTCCGAAGCATTTCTTTTTGACTTGCAGTATATGCGAATGTTAATCTCTTATCACTGCTCTGCATTTAAGATAGCAGAAATGGTAATGATAGGCCAAGCTAAAGTAGTTTATAGTGATAGTGAAGCCATAGCCAGATATTCAACAATTTAGTCAGTCTGTATGAGGGGGAAGGGAATGGGAAGTGGCATGTTAGAGATCATCAGCTCTCCTGTCCTTTTTGCACCTTAGCTTACATACTGCTTTCTCCATTTTGAATGCTGAAAAGTAGTGAGAGATCAACACTAAAGGATGGTGCTAGTCAGGAAGAATTGCTATGGGAAGGATTTAATGATGTATTATTTATGCTGTTGATTAATGGGAAGTAAACAAATTAAATATAATAAATTAATAAGATCTGCCAGGTTAAGGTGTATGAACTGTAGTCTCATTCACAGGTTTGAACTTGTGAAGGAGTGTCGTACATGAAACATTCCATGGTTATACAGTAGCAATTAATACAGTTCTTCCACTCCACAACACACTAACTCGTCTCATGCACCTCATTATCACAACACAGACAGTCCTTCAGCCCACTGGGTTTACATCCAAAAGAACCTGGAGTCGTCACAACAACAAAAACAGCAGCTGCAACAGTACAGGTAAAACATCCTGGAGACTTTCATAACTACCCCGGGGGAAGTTCTTGATAGGAGGTTGGGTATTTGCAAAATATGGTACCAGTAGTTGGAGAGTAGTGGAAGAAGGAAGTAGTAAGTTAACTTTAACCCCTTAGCTTGGGAATGTCTTTGATTTTAGTCTTGCATTCTCCACTGTTTTGTTCAGCTTAGAACAGATTTTTCCTATTGGAGGGTAGATATAGCCTTTATTAACTCTTTCTTTTACCAGTTAGTTATCCTACCAGTCAGCCCTGCTGTCCAGTAATACAAACACGTCTCATCTCCCTTCTTGGTGGACTGCGAGAGGACAAATGCAACTTGCAGTCCACAAGGTTCACATTCAGATACGGCTGGGACCACAACAACAAGAATACAACTCAAAATGCATTGGATTGAAGGGTTAACAACAGAGGAATAGCAGTAGCTTGGCCCAAAATATTAGTGCACTTTTAACAAGAAAGTGTTTTATAAAAAAAATATGAACATTTTTTTTTTTTTTACTGTTTGTATGGTGGAAACACTAAAATGGTTGAACTGCTTCAGGAAGAATTGTATTCCCATTGTTACATCATCATCATCATCGTCATCATCACCCATACGTAATTTATTAGTTAGAACCTCTTCAGCTCCAAGACTTCTCTGATTTTTAAATTATATTTGCTAACCTAATTTTTATATTACAGTAGCCTATTCACGTTGCTACCAGACAATTTTATTCCATTTAAGAAGGATCTGAACTAGTGAAAAGGTAATTTAAAGCTATTTATAACTTCTGCCATTCTAAAAGCCATCCCCTAAGCTGAAGAATATTGTTTGGTGGTGACAAGAATAAATTTAAGTTGCTGGTCAAGAGATCACATAGCTGAATGGGATTGTTGTTACTTAACCCTAGTTCGTCTGATCAAGCAGACCCATTTGCCACTGCTAAGCAACTGCCCCTGTGGAGTACACAATTTTTAGATTGTCTGTACTTTTTTTTTAAAAATAGGAATTATGTAATGGACAAAGTTTCAAAAGAATAAGGGAGAGAGTGGAGGGTTTACTTGTAAAACAAGACTTCTCAACTCTTTGTTCTTACACCGTGTAACGCCATGGAGTCTTAGTTTTTCCGTGTCCCAGCACAGCTGTAGTTGTTTGGTAACTCTTTATCTACAAAAGGTCTTTCTTAATCTGAATAAAGTAGGTGCAAGACAAGACCTCATGAACAAAATGAACAATCTCTCCTTTGCCATTTAGAGATTCTTAACTTTTTATCTTTAGTTGTCATTAAGTCTCATATTAGGAGAACATGGTCAGTGATTAACTAAAAGAATTTTGTTCTTTCAATCAGAATAAATTAATGGCATTCTGACTAATGCGTTGAAAAAAATGGACATGATTAAATGCTCCTGAATTTAAATGTAACAGTATCTAAGCATATTAACATTTCCCCGTGTGACCCTCTCGCATTTTGCCAGGTCCTTCACATTCTCCTTAGCTGTCTGAAAAGTGCACATTATGCTTGGTCATATTCGTGCTAATTATGATTGACTAACTGGCTTCTTTGCATTTGTATGTATCCCCATCGATGGCCAAGGCATAAACGTTTATGTAAGTTTTTCCCAGCAAATCTGATCAATGTTGAATACATTCTTATAAAAAGTAGATGTATGTAACTAGGAATATTATTATTATTATTATTATTTTTTATTTATTTTTTTTTTTTTTTTCCCTGGGAAATTTTTAGTGACCATCTATCTATTGCCAGATGCCATAATCTTGTAAGGGGTGGCCACAAACAAATCACCCCCATGTTGCCCTGTCCCCTGCCATTTCACTGCCCTCCCCCCAGCTCACACACCTCTCTCATATACCTCTTCACTCCATCCCTTCAAATCATCTTTGGCCTTCTTCTCCCTCCCTCCCCTCTCCACCTCACTCACACTCCCCTCATTAGTCTCTTGCTCTCCATCCTCTCCACAGGGCCAAACCACCTCAATGTATTTCTCTTAACACTTTCTGTCACTTCCATATCCACACCACAATGCTTCCTCACTTCCTCATTTGTCAGTCTGTCTCTTTATGTAACTCTACATGCTCCTTTCAAAAAACTTATTTCCACTTCTCTCATTCTTGACTTGTGTCCTTTCAACAAAATCAACAAATAGCTCCCATACTCACTGGGCAGGCACTGATGAGAAGTCCACCCATGGTGGTTCTGTGCAACCTAGGAAGAGCACCCAGGAGCCAAATCTCATATTTCTCTGCACCTCACTGTGGGAAGGATCGTGGTCCAACCTTTGTGAGATGCTGTCTGCCACAAGGGGGCACTGATTCCCTACACAGAGTATGGTTATTGTACCTGTAGGACAGCTTTACAGAAGCAGTCAGTTGTGGTTGATGAGTCTGCTAAGTCAGGGAGATCCAGATTAAGCAACAACAACAACAACAGCTCAGTTTAACTGGCACTTTCCATCTAATTATCTGGATGACTTTGTTTTTCCTTGCATATCCATCACAGGCAAAGGCATTGGAAAGCCAGTAAATAAGAGTCAGTTTTGAAGAGTATAAATGTAAAATATGTTTTATGTGATCTTGCATGCAGAGAACAGTTATGAAAGAGCACTTTGGATGTGCTTTAACCCAGAGAAAGGGAACTTGTTATGAATTTACCTGACAAAATTAAACATACCAGAAATACTAGCATATGTCTTCAAGAGAGTATGATTTTTGTAGCCATCCCACAGTCCACAGTTTGAGAACCATGGACTTTAAGTGTGGCAATGAAGGATGGATAAAGAACACTTCCAGTTTGATGAGGATGGTGTATAGTCTCTTCTTTTTACCTCCAGAGAATTTCATTCAGTTTCAGTGATTTTTAAACTGAATATGTTGGATATAGCCTTCATTTACCCCTTCTTTAAACACCCTGGTGAGGTGTTGCCAGATTTCTCCTCAGACTTGCTAATGTACAGTTGCACACACAGTAATATTGGTCTACTTTTTAGTTAAACAGTTTTTATAAGACACTTAAGAGGAGCCTACACATGATGGTGGTGTGCACCCTGGGTGGAGCTAAGCAGCTCTGGCATCCACTTGGGTGCCAGACCACCTCATTCTTCCCTGCACCTCACTTGAAAAGGACCTTAGTTCAACCCTGGTGAGGTGTTGCCAGAGTCCTTGCACAGTGTAAGTACTGTACTGTACCTGTATGATGTCCCCTGAGAAGCAGTTGCTGACCTGTTGTTAGTTAGTTTTCTCAGCCAGACAGGCTGGTTAAGCAACAACAGCAGTCTTAATAATCTTATAGAATTTTCTGAAAAGTATGTTGGACTCGGCAGATTGTACCACAAGGTTTGGAAAGGCACTAGTGTACTTTCTGTTGCACTACTTTTCATAATGAAGTAAATCAGTATTTATACCCACGAGTGTACATGAATGCTTTCATAAATATGCTGTGTACCTTTATTTTATCATCGTTTTAGTGCCTACATATTATCTTCGTAATGTCTGCAAGCATACATGTATTCTTATATGGTATATACTATGATATGGACCTTTATTTATTATTTAAATGCTACATATTGAACTGTAATAATCTCAGCACAGTTATGACAATTATACGTACCTTATATATGTATCCTACACTCTATATGGACCTTTATTTTATCATCATTTTAAAGCTTACTTATTGAATGCAAAAATATCAGTACAGTACATGAGTATGTATGTTTTTCCTACTAGCAGGTATTTTCACTTTGAAATCACTTTAATGAACAGCAAAATCAATTATCATAACTCTTAATGCTGTCAGTCTAATGACATATTTTTATTTTATTCTTGCTACAGACAGACAACTTTACTCATTTTACAGGAACCTTTTCAGCTCATGGGGTCAGGCATAGTTCTTACTCTACCATTCAGTACAAAAGATCTCCCCAGGATTAATAAAATTGTCTGGATGTGGCAAGATTAAACCATTAGAATATATTGCTTGATTCAAGTGAACAGGGGCATTGCCATGTTTGTGTTATGTTGATGCTGTGTAGTGATGTGCAGCATTTTACCTTATATTAGCTCACATCTCCAAGCAGTTACAGAATGGGAAATGGAACAAAGGCACTTTCATATACTTTGTTAATAAAAGTAGCAGGAACATGTAGATACGTGTATACTATATTATTAGTGCCCTAATTAATTCCGTCAACTCATGTGCATCGTTTATATTTTATTCTTACCTTCAGTTTGAGTATATCTCTAGGAGTGTGGCTATGTGCTGATGCTGTGGTCCTGCATATGTCTCTTGGGGGATGGTGAGGGAGGTAAGAGGCACTTGCATATCTAGGAACGTCTGACTTCCATATATAGCACTCCCACGAGGGAGTCTGATTGTGGGTACATATAGGCATCACAGCCTGCTCCCAAGGCCCATTAGGGGCAGGGTGGTTCAGTGGCAGAGCACTTGACTTGAGACCATAAGGTCGAGAGTTCGCGCCCCACCCCAGTAGCCGCCTTGCCGGGAGAGGTAGCGCTCTCCCGTCACCTAGCAGGGCTACATGATCTGTTGAGGTCTAGCTCAAGGAATTTATTCCCTTCCCAAGGCCCAGTAGTCCTGCATACTATACACCACATGTCACCACTGTGGCACTAACACCCACTGTCCATATTGAATACATGCTAGGGCCATTTCATGCGGGACTGGTGTATTGGCATTAGTGAGAGTACTTTTACAACGTCAGCAAGTCTTTTGATAGATCAGTAAAGTCTGTTTTTATGAAATTCATATCCCTAAACTGTTCCCTGCCCCAGCAGGGATACGAACCTGGGTCTATCAGAAATGCAGGCCACTTACACTGGTTCAGCCACCGCCTCTCTCATGAAGGCTTCTCCTTTCTAACACCTTGAAAAGTCTCGCCTGAGCTGAAATAATTTGTCCGGAGATAAGAATAAAATATAAAAATATTGTACTGAGGGGTGAATAAGCAAAAGTACGGTAATACAGTATACGGTAAATACTTCGAAAAATAACTCTGCACTACAATATTGCATGCTGTACAGTAAATGGTTTCAAGAAGCACAGTAGTTTGGTACCTAGGAGGTTGCACCGAAGCAGAACAGCTGAAGGTATTATCATCATCCTCACTTCATTTTCAGGGTGTGTGGGTTTATGACTGTGTTACTGAAAGTTCCTGATGATCTTGTTAGAATGTTACCATCGGAGTGACAGCCTCACGTTGATTTGACACCTGAGAGGTAAGTGGAGGTTTGAATATAAAACCAGCAAGGGAGGTAGGCTGATCATCTTTTCTTGAATGTGCAGGACTAGTTCATTCATTTTAACTAGGCAGAGAGTTTTGTCCTCTTCCAGCTTATTTCCCATGGCTCAGTTGCAGAGTAATGCTATGGCTCTGCATCCTGTCCATTTCTTAATGATCAGTGCCATGTTCTGGCGTTTACCTATTGTCACAGCACAGCATTCAAGATGGAGAGATGGCAGGCTTATGCTTAGTCAAAGTGAATAAGGTATGCAGTAAATTAGTATAACCTCAAGCCCTTATGCCCCAGAGGAAGTATTATAGGACTGGCTGTTGTATAATTGAAAGTGAGAGGATGAGTGTGAATGTTGCTCCTCAGTTTTTGATGATTTTATATAGGAAAGTAATCTGATCATTAGTTGTGGTTAGCTTGCATGTTACATAATAGAGTTTGCTAAATGGCCACATAGGGAAACCAAGGACACCATACTCCCTACTTGGGTGTGGATAATAACTGTCAGATATCAGTTGCATGCCTAATTTTGTGCTGCCAGATGTAATAATAAGGTTAAGTCAACTCCTCGTTAGTACAGCTTTACATAAGGACTTTTGAGTCTGCTCATACGCTATTTGGTACAATGATGTCTTGTTTCCCATTCATGCCATCTTTAGACAGTGTTCCTTAGATTGTTCAAGACATTGAACAAAAGAATTACATATATCCTTCATTAATCCCCTCAGTATGGGAGATCTTTGCTAAGTAGAATATACATGTACTCGTATGTAGGTGGTAGGAATAAAAAAAGAAAAAAGGATCATACTGAAAGGGTTAAACATACTGGAAAACATTAGTCTCTCCTCGGAATTCCACACTTCAAAAAGGATAGGAAGGGGTGATTGTTACTGAGTGAGGAATACAGTTGGAGCTTTTTAAAATTACCGTATACAAAACAATATATAAATGATACAGAATTAGTGATCCCCTACTTCGTACTACAAGGTGTGGTAGGAATTCCGCTCTCTCTCTCTCTCTCTCTCTCTCTCTCTCTCTCTCTCTCTCTCTCTCCTCCTCCTCCTCCTCCTCTTCTGCCTTACCCTACCCAGCCCTACCTTGTCTTGCCCACATTTAAGCTATCGATTCAATATTTTCTTCCACCTTGTTTAAAAACCGGTTTAGTCTGGTTACCTGTGTGTGTGTGTGTGTGTGTGTGAACAACTGGAATGCCGTATTTGCTCTCTCTCTCTCTCTCTCTCTCACACACACACACACACATATTACTTTCCCTGCAAGGTCATTCACCCTACTCATTATGTCTCCTGCTCCTCCCGTCCTTCAACGTCTCCTTTGCTCACCTCTTTCATCCTCCTCCAGCTCCTCTCTCCATCCTCTCCTGCTTCATGTCTCTTCCTCCTCTCCTCCTTCATTCCTCCTCTCCCCTCCTCCTTCATTCCTCCTCTCCCCTCCTCCTCCTCCTCCTTTCATCATCCTCCTCTCTCCTCCCTTCGCTAAGGGTGTAGCCAAAGGGTTTCAGTTCCTGGACCCTCGCCCCCACATAGAACCCCCTACCTTACTAGTCAGAGAAAAGGCGCAGTAATCATCATCATTATTACTACTGTACGCTGCATGTGGTGACCGAAGGAATGCAAAATACAGATGCATTATCGCCCTGTAGGGGGTTAGTGGAGACCGTCCGTAAACCCGTCACTTCGAGATCTTTTAAACTTAATAAAAATACCAGTCCGTAAAAAGATGATTATGATGATGATGATGATGACGGCGGTGGTGGTGGTGATGAGAATCGTAATAATAATGGAAAATAAAGTAGATGTGCAGTTTCCTCCTGTACGTTCCGAGAAAACATGGAAACTATATATACCCAGTCCTGCGATATGTGTGACGATTTTGTTGACATCCATATTCTCATTTTCCCGTGTTTTTTATTTTTGAGAGGTGCTGACTCCCCCATGAATCATTTGGCGGGGGGTCACGCTCCCTAATTATCGCATTATGGATGAGCCCCTGTATTTTGGATTCGTTCGATCACCATATTCAGTGCAGTAATGATGATGATAATTATTACTGTGCCTCTTCTTTGACTAGTAATTGGCAGGGGGTTCTGGAGGGGGGGGGGGCCAGGAACTGAAACCCTTTGGCTACACCCCTAGTGGAGGGAGGAGAGAGGAGGAGGAGATACTAGGAGTAGGGTGAATGACCTTGCAGGGAGGTAGTGTGTGTGTGTGTGTGTGTGTGAGAGAGAGAGAGAGAGAGATTACTATTTCCGAGTATCTAATGGAAGACCTTCGAATAGACGACATCACCTGGGAAGTCTGTGGTAATTTTTCCCCACATTTCTTACCGTTTTTATATTTGGGAGGAAGGCCGACCAAGTAATCCGGGACAAGGGGTCACGCTCCCCAAACGTCGCATTACGAGTGAAATTTTTACTTTCTTTTTGTTGTTTCATATTGGTGCCATTTCATTATAAAAGCTAGTGGATATGACCATTGTTGCCTGGTGCTATACTCTTTACTTCAACTTGGCCCAGATTTCTTGTAATTTAATTGTAGTTTATTTCATGTAGCTCGGTGGTGAAGGAAGGCAGTTGCACAGCTCTACATCCTCTGTAAAGCACATTATCTGCGTGACTAGGATTGTATTTTAATTGTTAATCTATTACGACAACTCAGCATTTAAGATGAAGAGATGGTAGTTTTAGGCCAGGTTAGAGTGAAAGGGGTATAAGAGTTTATTTTCAGCACATCATCTTGACTAGCATGACATTCTAGTGTTAATTTATTGCTATAACTCAGAATACAAGACTGACAGATGGCAGTTTTAGGCCAAGTTAGAGTACGTGAAAAGGGTAAAGGAGTATTTATTGCACATTTTCGTGACTAGCATCATACTCTACTGTTAATCTGTTGCTATAACTCCGGATTAAAGATGGAGGGACTGTAGTTTTAGGCCTAGTTGGAGTGAAAGGGTTATAGCGTTTTCTTTGTACACATCCTGGTACAGATTAGGAAGGTGCTAACTTGCCCGCCTGACAACGCCCCTCTCCCTCTCTTTCTCATCTTTCTTCCTCGGTTCCCCCCCCCCCTCGTCTTTCTTCCTCTGTTTTCCTCCTCATCTTTCTTACTCTGTTTCCCCTCCTCGTCCTTGCTGTCTTCTCTCCTCCCTTCCCCTCCTCCTCCTCCTCCTACCCCTTCCCCTCCTCCCCACTTTCTCCTCTATCTATATCCTACACCTCCTCTATCTTACCCTCCCTCTCCCAACCCCTTCCCTCTCTCCCCACCCCTTCCCTCTCTCCCACCCTCCTTCCTCACCCCCACTATCCTCCCTCTTCCCCATCCTCTCCCCCTCCCTCCTCTCTCCTCCTCCCCTTGCCCTCCTATCCCCTCCACTTCACCCGAGTCACTTCTCAGGCTACAGTCACAGGTTCTCTCTCTCCTCAGGTGGGTCTCTCTCTTTCTCTCTCAAAATCGCTCCAGAAGTAAAAAACGAGAAAAATCAGTGCCAAGGGGGAGGGGGAGCCGAAAAGGGTGGATCCAGAAAATGCCTGAAAAATGAAGTGTAAAAAAAAAAAAATAGAATAGAAAAACAAGGCATCCGAAAGCTGAAAAAAATGACAAGTGAGGAAAAAAAAGCTAACGAAACCGCGAATCGAAAACGCTAGAGTTAAGAACGAAATAACGGAGCCGATAGCGCACAATTTGAAAATCATGAAAAGCTTATGTGATCCAGATTTTAAAAGCATAGCCAGTGTTTAAAGAAAAGGAAAATGAACAGCGAGGGAACCATAAGAGACTTTGTCAATACGAACGCACTTAAAACAACGTGGAACTACAGTATAAACATAGATATAAAGAACGCTAAAGAGGAACGGATAATTTGAATCAGATTTCGGAAGGACGTTTAAAGGAGAGGTTGGCATTTAGGTAAGTCTTCACTGAGTTAAATAATTCGTCTGGAAATAGCAAGAAGAATCAGTTATAATACGTTATTTGATGTAAGGGAAGTAAATAAGGAAAGAATAATAGTGGTAATAATAAAATATCATACTACTACTACTAATGATAATGTGATGATAACAATGTGATGATGATAAAGAAATTGTGATGATGAAAATGAAAATATGATGATAATGAAAATGTGATGATGCCGATGATGATGAAAATGAAAATATGATGATAATGAAAATGTGATGATGCCGATGATGATGAAAATGAAAATATGATGATAATGAAAATGCGATGATGATGATGGGATGATGAAGTGGAAGAAAAAGATCACGAACAATAAAGAAAAACGAAGTTATAAATTTTTGGAGACTTCACCTACTCTGGCTTATGTGACTAACACTGAGCTAAATAAAAATAGAAGCCTCCATTGCCAAACAGAATATAACTGAAAATACGAGAGAAGGTGCTGATGGAAAGGAGGCAAGATTTGAAAAAAAAAAAAAAAAAAAAACGGAGCGAGGGTACAATGACCTGAGGGACACACACACACAC